>NC_137111.1:14992537-15280037 GCF_949357685.1 Gobio gobio | reverse complement strand
AGGTCATAATAGATCGGAATATTCGAGGGACCGGAGGCAACATGCTGAAGACGGGTTTATTGAGGATGATGTTGATTAAATAATTATTAAAGTGCAATATTCGAATGATCGGAGGCAACAAGCTGGAGACGGGTTTATTGAGGATGACATATCGATTTAAGTATTATTTAATTGTAATATTCGAACAATCGGAGTCAACATGCCGGAGATGGGTTTATTGAGATGCCGTGTCGATGAGGCAGTTGCAGGGGGAGTCTAATCACGGTCTCTACAGACACTTCGGGGTCCTGTGTTAGTCTTCTCTGAGCGCAGGTCCACCATCTGAACTGGATACGGCCCGGATACGGCTGACTGCAGTAAACCTCGGGATAAAACAGAGAGACTATCATTAGCGTAGATGCCATTCTTCTGATGATGTCAGAAGCTAAAATGGTCATACTTCCTGGTTCTAGTAAGAACTCGAGCTGCTGCGTTTTGGACCAGCTGGAGTTTATTTATTAAGCAAGCAGGGCAACCACCCAGTAGAGCATTACAATAATCTAGCCTTGAGGTCATGAACGCATTAACTAACTGTTCAGCATTTTGCATTGAGAGCATGTGCCGTAATTTAGATATATTTTTAAGATGGTAGAATGCAGTTTTACAGATGCTAGAAACGTGGCTTTCAAACGAAAGATTGGTATCAAAGAGCACACCCAGGTTCCTCACTGACAACGAGGGCTTGACAGAGCAGCCATCAAGTGTTAGAGAGTATTCTAGTTTACTACTTGTGGAGCTTTTTTGTCTAATAATTAAAAATTCTGTTTTTTCTGAATTGAGTTGCAGGAAATTACCGGTCATCCAATGTTTTATATCAGCTATGCATTCCGTTAATCTTGTGAATTGGTAAGTTTCTTCAGGGCGTGAAGAAATATAGAGCTGAGTATCGTCAGCATAACAATGAAAACTAACGCCATGCTTCCTAATGATATCTCCCAGTGGTAGCATGTACAGGGTGAAGAGTAGCGGTCCTACCCAGGTGAAAAAGAAATATATTTAAATTGTGCTTTTTTGGACATATTTATTATATTTAAATTATACTATACTAAATGCATATTAAATGTATTATTTTGAAACAACTTTAAGTATATTAAGTGCATTTTAAGATATGCTTAAGATCAATTTTAAAATATATTGCAAATAGCTTAATATATTAAATTGTGCTAAAATGGAACAACTTTAAGTACATTTAGTGCAATTTAAATGTATTTCTTTAAAATTAATTTAAAATATATTTTTAATAATTAATTTTAATGCACTTCAAGAACATTTTAATAGCATTTTTAGTACATTAGAAATGCATTAGTATTACACTACTAGTATATTATAAAGCTGTTTTTTCAGTATTCAAAATGGTATAAAAAGGTGCAAAATTATTAAATATAAACGTTAAGACACATACACACTTTGAAATCTAGAACACTTTAATGTACTTTATCATTATATACATTACAAAATAAATTCCTTGAGTACATTAAAAAAGTACAGCAGCATACATAATCTCTTGACAAATACATTATAATAAATGAAAGATCAGTGAAATGCTATGGCAGAGCTATTTTCATCCACTTGTAGAACATTTAAGTTATACCTATATTACTGAAAAGCACACTATGAATATGACATTGAATAAAAGTCAGAAACAAAGCCCAGGTGAAAAAGACATACTATTAAATGTATTAGAAATGCAATTGAAATTCAGGTAGTATGTGTATATTATATTTGAATTGTACTAAAAACATACAAGTACATTTTTAAATCATTTAATAGTGTCTTTTTCATCTGGGACTTTTTTTTGTATTTAACAAACAAGCCTGCAAAAGGATGAACCAAACAAAGAAACAGAAGTGTTTAAATGACACATCATCTTCAAGTGGACGCTCACTTCGGAGTACGACTTGCATTTTCTGCAACTGAGGGCTCGCGATTCAGACACCGTAATGTTTGAAGACTTCTTTATCACAGGATCTGTGAAAGGGAAAAAATTATTTATTTAAAATTAATCAATGATTAACAGTTATGCATCCATGTTTGAATATAATATTTAATATATAATTAACATAGATATGCATTACAATTTCGTGACTTCTCAGTTTACCTTTCAAATCTTTGGCTATATCTTTCAGGTTATATACCAGGTTCGGGTATTTCAACATATAAATGCAGTCCAATTACCATTTACATCACTTTGTAGGCCAAAACACGGAAGCGAGTTAGCATTTGGCACTTCCGGTTCTCTCGTACCGAAGTCAATGTGTTTTTTGAATGCGATTTTGTTTAAATGGCTGAAATAAGGTCTGTAGTGAACACAAGCTCAAGACACTTTCACGTTTTATTCTACGACATAAAACACATCAGTATTACCCCTGCGCCACTTTATTGTGGTTTATTTTAACCTATATTTCCAATTAATGTTTCTATTGTGGTCATGATAACATGCATTCTTCACCTCTGTTGCAGATATTTAAGGAAATAAGAAGTCGTGCAAAATGGCATGCCAGGACGACTATGAAAAGTGACCAGGGGCTTTACTGAAAAACAAAAACAATTAAATAACAGACAGATTTTTACATGAATGACTCAAAGGAAGCTCAGAAATGAGCCATTTGAAGCCAGTTGTGATATAATTTTCCTATCAAGACTGACCGAATCACCCTCCATTAGGCATGATTCAAAATCTGTACAACAGAGGTGATACGAGATTAAATCATACTTACTTCTCTCTTCTTTGCTTGTCTGTCTTCTATAGCAGCTGATCTAAAGGGAAAACAAATTAATTAATATTTCACAAAAAACAGGCAGACAAATGATGATGAATGATTTGTTTTCTTTTTAAGAATGACGTGAGTACAATGAATGTACCTGGTGGGTAATATAACCAAAACCCTTCACAGCTTCAGCAGTTTCAGATGTACACTCTCTTATAAGCATTCCTTTTTACAATTTAATCTTTGTACATATCTGAAATTAAAAATATATTTTAGAAAATAAACAAAAAGGCAGGTTGTCAAGCTTGAACAAATATAAACACCAATCAACGTTGCCATAGTTGGCTGGTCAGCTCAAGACAAAGTAAATGTATGTTCATATAACATGGTTATTTCAAACTTGGTAACACTTTACAATAAGGTTCATTAGTTAACATTATTAGTTAACATGAACTAATAATGAACTGCACTTATAAAGCATTTATTTATCTTTTTTAATGTTAATTTCAACATTTACTAATGCATTATTAAAATCTTGTTAACATTAGTTAATGCACTGTGAACTAACATTAACATTAACAATTAACATCAACATTAACCATGAACAGCTGGATTTTTATGAACTAATGTTAACAGAGATTAACTAATGCTGAACAGAGGTGTTGTTCATGGTTAGTTCATGTTAACTAATGTTAGCTAATACAACCGTATTGAAAAGTGTTACCTCAAACTTTTCAAAGATCATTTACCTCATTACCATGAAGCCAAATGTATCAGGAAATCAGAAATAAATACACAACTACATTTTGCAAATAAAAATAATGTTAATGTAATGTTGTACATGTTAAAATGACTAATTATGTTTTCTGCCGATGCATTGGACAATGTTTTATAGTTGTTTTAAGACAGACAAATGTCACCAGGTCAATTTTAAACAGATTCATCAAAGTCTTTAGAAAGGGACTTTATATATGACTATAGTGCTGAAGTTGCTAGATATCTAACATTAGCTGGTCTCAGTATCATGTTACAGCGGTATTCCACTGTTAGCTAGCAAATGCATAGCAGCCCTATCCACCTAGGAAAAAACTAAACAGTGACCTATTTATTTATGCAAACAGCTTTTAAAACTTACCAGAAACTTCTGTGGGCAATCTCTTCGTGTTTGCTTCGATTAAATGTAGCTTTGGCTCTGATTGGTCAAATTGAATGTACATTAACTGAAAATGAAAACGTGTCAAATACATTTTATGTCAAAAATACGACTGGCATAGAAAATAACGTTGATTAAATACAAATCTTACCTGGAGTCACAAAATAATGAGAGATTTATAACCCTCCGATGAAAGACAAGTCGCCAAAACTGATCACGTTTCAAAATGCACATCGCAAAAAACAACAACAAAAAAACATCGCCCAAGTAATCCATATGAATCACATGTTTTCCTCAAAGTCCTCTGAAGAGACATGATCGCTCTATTATTTACAGTTTAAATTTAGATTTATAATCGCATTCAAGCAACATATACACGCACAGCATCAATAATCTGAGGTACGAGCGAGGCCGAGCTCATTATTATCATGAGAACCAATCAGAGGCGCTCATGGGCTCTGGAACCAATCAGGAGCTTAATCATGTGTGGTTTGAATTTAACCACAAGTAAAAACAGGGATTTTTTATTAAAGATGTATGATTTATGATCACTGTTCTCTATATAGATCAGTGTTTATGATGCATTTCAAATAATATGATGTTGAAATCTTTATGGGAATTTCAGTAGTAGCCTATTACAAACAGATCATGTAATGAACAACATGTGAATCTATGATATGAATAAGTATGCATATTGAAATGCTTAATAATAGTTTGTAAATGTTTATAATACATTATAATTTGGTACATTTTAAATGTTAAATGTTTTTTTTTAAATATCTTTTGAAAATTTTAAAAAGATAAATGCATAAATACATTATATATATTTTGCATTATATATGTATTATATATTGCATAAATATATTGCATATATAAATACACTAAAGATATGTTTCTTAAAAGTATAATTAAGCATATATTTATTACCAAGGTATTTCTAGTATACTTTTTTGAAATATATCAAAAGGATGCTTGTGTTTAGCATATTTCTTAAAAGTATAATTAAGCATATATTTATAACCAAAGTATTTATAGTATACTTTTTAGAAATATATTAAAAGTACGCTTGTGTTCAGCATATTTCTTAAAAGTATAATTAAGCATATATTTATTACCAAAGTACTTCTAGTATACTTTTTAGAAATATATTAAAAGTATGCTTGTGTTTAGCATATTTCTTAAAAGTATAATTAAGTATATATTTATTACCAAAGTACTTCTAGTATACTTTTTAGAAATATATTAAAAGTACGCTTGTGTTTAGCATATTTTTTAAAAGTATAATTAAGTATATATTTATTACCAAAGTACTTTTAGTATACTTTTCAGAAATATATTAAAATGCAATTCAATATATTTTTAATGCACTTCAAATAAGCATGTTGGGAATACAAATGTATTATAAGCATGCTACTTGAATTCCAAGTATATTTTTAATATATTTAATAGTACGACTTTTTCACCTGGGTAGCACTGAGCCTTGTGGTACTCCATACTGAACTTGCGATCGGTGTGACATCTCTTAATTTACTGCTACAAACTGATAACGGTCGCATAGGTATGATTTAAACCATGATAAAGCAATTCCACTAATACCTACATAATTTTCGAGTCTATTCAAAAGAATGTTGTGGTCGATAGTATCAAATGCAGCGCTAAGATCGAGTAACACTAATAGAGATCGTCTAAGGTTACGTATGTAACCTCTGTTCCCTGAGAACAGGGAACGAGCGCTGCGTCTAGCTGACGCTATGGGGGACGCCCTCGGCGTGACTGGTGTCTGAAGCTACTATCGAATCACGGCAAAGTCTTTGACCGACGTCAGCCCATGACGTCATCAACGTGCGACCCGGAAGTATAAAAGGGCGCCGTGCCAACACATACACATCTTCTCGTCTGAAGGGACTGTATGGCAGATAGGCCCTGAAGCATGGCAACGCAACGCAGCGCTCGTTCCCTGTTCTCAGGGAACAGAGGTTACATACGTAACCTTAGACGTTCCCTTTCGAAAGGGAACTCTCGCTGCGTCTAGCTGACGCTATGGGGAACGATATACCAACGCTGAGGGGAGTGTCTGCCCATTGGCAGTGACAACTGTCAACTCAAGTAATTCATAGAAAAACCTGAGCGATTCCCCCTCAGGTCCTGGGCTGACAGTGACAGCACTCCCTACGGTCATAGCCCAAGCTATACAACTAAACGGAACCCTAACGCACTGCGTGGAGTTCCATCTAGACAGCTCGACGGCCCGGGACCACTACTTCCAATGAAGGGGTCCCTTCAAGGGAATGTGGCTAGGGGACCCGAAGGAACCCCAGCCAGTCACTACTCGGGAAAAAGTTCTCCCGAGTGCCACCAGGGAGGCCTGACCTGGTGCCCTAAGTGTTATGGACACTTCGGTTTAGCCAACCCTGTCTGTTCAAAACAGAGCCTCTGGATGGTGCCCAAAGGGCGTCCAAGCTAAGGGACTGAAACACAGGCAGTCTTACTTAGCCCGGAACTCAGAGACGGGTTATCCAAGAGAGCAATACTCAGCGTAGTGCTTTTCAACCCTTGCTATCGAGGGGAGTCTGCCTGCTCAAATCAAGGATCTACCAGGTGCTTGTGTTTCAAAGCAGTAGGGAGGCCGAAAGGGCCTAATGACTGATCTAACAGGGAGGCCTCATGAGAGGCCTACAACCGTCTGACCAGGCTCAGGCGGCTGAGCACTCATAGACGACCCTCATTGAGGGGAGCAGCTGAGCCTGCCTGGCGAGTAACCTCCAGCTGTAGGCCCAACTACCACAAGTTCTCACAGAGAACTGGTAATCAAAGTGCCTAGCTCAGGAACTTCAACTTCAAGGAGGCCCTGTGGGCCTACTACTTGATAGCGGGTATTCCAGGGAGGCCTATAGAGGCCTACTACCTAACCGCAAGCCATGCTGGAAACCCAAGCATCCAGGCTCGGGACTCCGTCCTCAGGGAGGCCTTAGTGAGGCCTACTAACTGACAGCAATACCGCCTGCTGAGGTTACCCTTGTTTTCTCAAGGAGGCCTAATGGAGGCCTACTACTTGACAGTCAAGCTACGCAGGCTAGTCGGGCATCCTGTTTAAGGAGCCCGTCCTCAAGGGAGGCCTATTAGGGCCTACTACCTGATAACCAGCCTTTAGGGAGGCCTGGAGAGGCCTACTACCTGTTTGCAATACGTGCTAACTGTTTCAAATGACTGGGTCCCAGGAACACCTTAGGGAGGCCTGATGGGGCCTACTACCTTGTTCGAGTGACCACAATCTGGGAGCTCACCCTCCGGGAGGCCTATTGAGGCCTACTACCCGACAGTCAAGCTACGCAGGCTTTTCGAGCATCCTGATTAAGGAACTCGCCCTCAAGGGAGGCCTATTAAGGCCTACTACCTGATAACCAGCCTTTAGGGAGGCCTGGAGAGGCCTGCTACCTGTTTGCAATGCGTGCTAACTGTATCAGATGACTGGATCCCAGGAACACCTTAGGGAGGCCTGATGGGGCCTACTACCTTGTTCGAGTTACCACAATCTGGGAGCTCACCCTCCGGGAGGCCTATTGAGGCCTGCTACCCGACAGTCAAGCTACGCAGGCTTTTCGAGCATCCTGATTAAGGAACTCGCCCTCAAGGGAGGCCTATTAAGGCCTACTACCTGATAAGCAGCCTTTAGGGAAGCCTGGAGAGGCCTGCTACCTGTTTGCAATGCGTGCTAACTGTTTCAGATGACTGGATCCCAGGAACACCTTAGGGAGGCCTGATGGGGCCTACTACCTTGTTCGAGTCAGGGAGGCCTATTAAGGCCTAGAATTAACAGCAGGCTTTCAGGGAGGCCTGATGAGGCCTACAACCTGCCTCTGAGAGTGACCACAAACTGGGAACTCACCCTCAGGAAAGCCTAGTAAGGTCTTAGAGTCAACAGCAGGCTTTCAGGGAGGCCTGATGAGGCCTACAACCTGTCTCTGGTAGTGATCACAACCTGAGAGCTCACCTTCAGGGAGGCCTAGCAAGGCCTTACAACTAACAGCGGGCCTTCGGGAGGCCTGATGAGGCCTACAACCTGATAGCCTCCAGGCTAGCTGTCCTGATGCGCACATCGGTACATACCTCCAGTGAGGCCTGGTTTGAGGCCTTCCAACTGATAATGCGCCTTGTTCAAGAGGCCTACTGAGGCCTACAATTGACAGCCGACCTTCAGGAGAGCGTAATTACCCCTTTTTAACCTGATAGCCAGCTAGGCTAGTAGTACCTTGATGCTTAAGCATTGTCACCTGCCTTACTAGAGGCCTGATAAGGCCTACCACTGTCACCGTTTAATCTTGAAAACGGTGCAATCCTTCCTGCTAACTGGGACAGACATATTTGCAAAGTGTGTGTTGTAGTAACATTAGACCCTACGGCTCGTTTTCATGGAGGCCTGCTGAGGCCTAACACATGATAGCTACCCATTACTATGGGGACCCGTTCCAGGGAGGCTTGCAAAAGCCTACAAGCTGTACGAGTTTCGCAAAAACGAGAAATAACTGCCAGACAAACAAACTGACTGCTATTTAAACCAACGACTCTCAATGAGAGGAGGCCTCCGATCTAAGTGGTGTACAACCAAAGGTGACGGTGCCTCAGCAACGCGCCTCCTTCATCCACATACCAACTGACGCCGTAGCGCTCAGCTGTAACAGAGACAAACTAATCCAACCTGCAGTGGCTTAGGGAACCGAAGACAATAGTAACCCTAAGCGGTAGACAAACACTACATTCTATCAGAAAAGTGTGCTACCGCCTAGTAATCCGCAAACATTTCAAATGTGCGGCGGCCTAAACACTACCCTCAATATGAGAGGAGGCCCATCTTCTGATAACCATAAGCGGTGGCCTATCTGGCGCCATCTTGACCAACCAGGGAAAGCCAACACACGCTCACATACACAGCCCAGAGGATGGTGCTGTGTTAAAGCCTAACTAAGCAGGGGAAAGACAGTTCTCTCTGATGAATACCCAACTCTATACAGGAACCTGGGGTCTGTAAGAAATACATATTTTTAGTATAACACACAAAAATGACCACTCTCACCTGCGGCATGCTGAGCGAAGACTCATTGTGCGGTTCTCACCACCATGTTCTACCGCCCTTGATTGCCTGAAAGGGGCGTTCTCACTGAGCAAGTCCGGGCGGGCCATCAGAACATAGTTCTACTCACCATAGGCCCGCCTCAGGCCTGATGTAAGAAGCGCCTGGGTAAAAGTCATAAAAAGACATTAAAAAGGAAAAAGGAGAGGGCTATGATGTAATCGCCCTCAAGGGAAGTGATCCATCACCAACGCCTTCGTTGAGAACGGTTGTCCTGGATCACCTCCCTTAGATCCTTTTTCCCGCGGGAATCCCGTCTCCTCTGTACCCTGCTCCTCCAAGGAGGGGGGGGGGGGGCTGAGAGGAGACGCTAGCACTCTGGTCCTGCCTACGGTCCTCAGACCGTGAAGGACCAGGTCCCGCCTGCCTGGGTGGGGGCGCGGATCTCAGCGGTATGCATGTCTTAAATGCCGCTAAGCGCGCCTTCGCCTCCTTGAACTTTCCAACCACCGCCTCCACGGAGGTGCCGAAAAGTTCAGTATGCGAAACCGGCGAATCGAAGAGAAAATTTTTCCTTTTCTCTCTCCCCGATATCAGCCAGGCCCAACCACAGATGCCTCTCCGTAACCACCATAGCCGCCATAGAGCGGCCAATAGCAGCAGCAGTCTGCTTGGTGGCCCGGAGAGACAGATCTGTGGTGCGGCGCAGCTCAGCAACCGCCTCAGGGGACAGCCCGGCCCCCTGGTCGAGATCCTCCAGCAGGTCCGCCTGGTACGCCTGAAACACCGCCATGGTGTGAAAAGCAGCACCAGCCTGACCCGCTGCCGTGTATGCCCCTGCCATTAAAGCACAACGTGATTTAGAAAGGCAGAGTTTGAGCTCTTCAGTGTTGATGCCCACGAAATGCGAGAAAAGTTCGCAAACTTTCCTCGCCAGTCGGTAGCCCCAACACATATCCATATTCCCCTATCCCCTCGACATCAGCGAAGTTAAAACGCTGATGTCAATGAACATTGGGTAGAATATGGATTCTTCCATGCCCTCTCGATCTCTGTAAGAAGATCAAGAAGGAATGGAAGGCTCATCTGAGCTGATGGTTTATGGCCAAGGAGAAATCGATCGTGCAATTTATCACGAGCGATCTCTCCTCTAACGCGCCAACATGGCAGCAGCAGCCTGCCCGCAGCACGTTCCATAACATTCATCAGCTCAGCATACACGGTCAAGGTGGCTGAGAGGATTCATACCACTCTCACCAGCCATCCCTAAGAGCACTTGCTGTTTAGTCTCGTTAGCCGCCAGATCGTCGCGACGATCGGCGAGCTGCATCTGAGAACCCATGATGTATGCCAACGCTCAGCCTCAGCTTGAGCGGGACAGCATCATCCAGTCCCAGATGCCAAACTTTCTTCCCTCAGGAAAAAAGCCAGACTAGAGTGGAGCGATCTCAGATTGAAAACCGCTCACACTCACCCACAAACAACTTCAAATGAACTTGACTGTGCATGCTCTTGATCCTAGGCAGTAAATACACACTCGTGTGTATTAATAATTGAATTTGTTTTACCTTAACTCGTATAGCAGTTCAAACAGACAGTCCCTGAAGACGAGAAAGATGTGTATGTGTTGGCACGGCGCCCTTTTATACTTCCGGGTCGCACGTTGATGACGTAATGGGCTGACGTCGGTCAAAGACTTTGCCATGATTCGATAGTAGCTTCAGACACCAGTCACGCCGAGGGCGTCCCCCATAGCGTCAGCTAGACGCAGCGAGAGTTCCCTTTCGAAAGGGAAATACAGCCACGATCGGATGATAAGAGTAAGTCATTTGTAACTCTAATGAGAGTCTCAGTGCTATGATACGGTCTAAATCCTGACTGGAAATACTCACAGATACCATTTCTTTCTAAAAAGGAACATAATTGTGAAGACACTGACTTTTCAAGTGTTTTTTGACAGAAAGGGTAGATTTGAGATTGGTCTATAATTGACTAATTCTGTAGGATCAAGTTGCGTTTTTTTAATAAGTGGTTTAATAATAGCCAACTTAAAAGTTTTCGGTACATATCATAATGACAAAGATGAATTAAGGATATTAAGAAGAGGATCTATGACCTCTGGTAGCATCTCTTTTAATAGCCTAGTCGGTACAGGGTCAAGCATACATGTTGTTGATTTTGATGATTTAACGAGTTTAGCCAATTCTTCTTCTCCTATAGCAGTGAATGAGTGTAATTTTTCCTCAGTGACACTACAATACTCTGTCTGATGTGATATTGTAGTAGACGGCTGCATGGTTAAAATTTTCTTCCTAATATTATCAATCTTACATGTGAAGAAGTTCATAAAGTCATTACTGCTGTGCTGTTTACAATCATCAGAAGTTGAAGCTTTATTTTTGGTTAATTTAGCCACTGTATTGAATAAATACCTTGGGTTGTGTTTGTTTTCTTCCAAGAGAGTTGAGAAATAAGCAGATTTAGCAGTTTTTACGGCCTTTCTGTATATGATCATGTGCTCTTTCCACGAATTACGAAATACCTCTAGTTTTGTTTTCTTCCAGCTGCGCTCCATTTTTCTGGCTGCTGTTTTAAGGGCCTGGGTGTGCTCGTTGTACCACGGCGTTGGACTATTTTCTTTAATTTTCTTTAAGCGCAGAGGAGCAACTGTGTCTAAAATACTGGAAAAGAGAGAGTCATTAGTTTCTGTTGCAACATCGAGTTCTTCAATACTATCTGGGATGCTGAGGAGATGATACTGATGAGGAAGATTATTTAAAAAGCAATCTTTAGTAGCGGCAGTGATTGTCCTGCCATTTTTGAAGCGAGGGGGCGGTTTTGCAACCTTAGCTAAATTAAGTATACATGATACTAAGTAATGATCTGAGATGTCATCGCTCTGCTGCAGAATTTCAACGGTATCAACATTTATTCCGTATGATTATGGTGATGAGTGGCTCCTCATACGTGTTGCCTAACTCCAATAGAGTTCAGAGTGTCTTTAAATGCTAATCCCAATACGTCTTTTCCGTTGACTACATGGATATTAAAATCACCAACAATTAGTACTTTATCTACGGCCAGTACTAACTCTGATAGAAAATCAGCAAATTCTTTGATAAAGTCTGTATTATGCCCTGGTGGCCTGTATACAGTAGCTAACACAAATGTTGAACGGGTTTTATCATGTACACTACATAGCGTTACATAAAGCACCAAAACTTCGAAGGAATTATATTTGAAACTAGACTTCTGAGTAATACTGAAGATATTATTATAAATTACAGCAACCCCTCCCCCTTTACCTTTCAGACACGGCTCATGTTTATAACAATAATCTTGGGGGGTGGACTCATTTAAAGGAACTGTATGTAAGAAATGTATTTCAATTAATCATAAAATGGCCCTGATATGTCACTAGACATTAAGAAATCATGTTAATTTCAAATACTTATATCACTGACAACAGTTGTCAGGCCAAGATATTGTCATTTTAAAAGTGAAGTTGCAGCCCTCAACTGATGTTGATGTTGACATGTTGTGTCATGCCTGAAGCGCCACCCTCCACCTGTCTACCAATCACGAAGTCAGTAGTGTTTCTGCATTCGGGTTGCCAGCTCTGCTCTAGTTACCACAGCTGCAGCTACAAACTTTTTGGATAAACAATGTCTAACTTTACGAAACCTAAACGGCCTCGTTATGAATCATAAAAACGTTGTGACAGTGTCCGAGATAAAACAAGGATTTGTATAAGAGATGCCTTTGAAAGATGGAGACGGCTGAAAACAGAGAATAATTTGAAGACTGATGCCAACGTTGCTAATTTTCTCCTGGACAGCCAGGTAAGGTTCATCTATGTTTGGCTAACTTGTACTTAATGTAAATGGACATTTCAAATATTCATGACAGTCGAACAAAGTTATGCATGTTCGTGCAAAGTAACATTAGGTTAGCGCAGATGGAGGAGGTGGGTCATTGAATTGAAAAGGTAACGTTAAGGAATTGTTTGGTAAATAAAAACGGCGAGTCGTCATTGCTAACATTAGTAATGCATTATCAGAGCCCGTTTCTCTGTCATTATGCTGGGACGCTGGGAAAACAACATTAGCACGCCTATATATGGCAATGTGAAAACGTATTTGAGACTGTAGCCTAACGTTACCTCAGTAAAAATTATTCCTCATTCGTTCTTCGCATATATAGTGGACAAAACATGCTGCAAGCGGACCTGTATGACCATTGCTAATGTTATTTAGCTTTGCTGTAATTTTACTATAGTATTTTTTCATGTGGGAATGTACTTTCACATACGAGCGTTCATATTTACGATTATATTTGGCTAATCGCCATTAGTAAATTTTTGCGATTCATAATTACTTCACAAAACATCGCTCTTGAAGCATGAACATAATTAACAGAAAGAAAAAAAACTTACTGTGTACGACACGTCACTTGCCATTGAAAGCTCCGTGTAGCAGCCTTCGTTCCTGCTGGATCCTGCAGCCTAGCTGGCAACCTCGAGTCAGGGGGAGGGGGAGAGGGGATACACCGGTCTACAGTAATTTGAAAGTGATTGCAGTACCAGTTTTGGCCACAGTCCTACATACAGCTCCTTTAAGGTAATGTAGTCATCAGGTTTTAGCCAGGTTTCTGTCAAACAGAGCACATCTAGATTATTATCTGTAATAATATAATTAACAATAAGCGCTTTTGGGGAAAGCGATCTAATATTCAGCAACCCAAGCTTTATCAATTGTTCATCTGTATTATATCTTTTGTTAATTTGTTGGACATCAAATACATTTTTACTGTTGAATGGTTTTGATGTTTTTTTGTATTTACTAATTCGGGGAACAGACACAGTCTCTATATGATAATATCTATGTGAAAGAGTCTCTATGTGCTGGGATTTATTTGACTCCAGTAACGTGAGACAGCTAGCAGACGGTCGGTTTAGCCAGTTTGTCTGCTTCCTGACAACCAGAGACACCAGCCACCATAGTCACATGTTTACCGGGAGCCAGAGCGCCTGAGTGAGTCAAGGTTTAGCTCTAAGACTATGTGCCAAATTACTAGAGAGAAGAACGGCACCACCCCAGGAGGGATGGATGCCATCCTTCTTCAACAGGTCAGGTCTGCCCCAAAAACTTTTCCAATTGTCTATGAACCCTATGTTATTTTGCAGACACCACTTAGACAACCAGCCATTGAGTGATGATAGTCTGCTAACTATCTCATCACTCCGCCTAACAGGGAGCGGTCCAGAACAATAAACAGCCTCTGACATCGTACTAGCGAGTTCACACACCTCTTTAATGTTAATTTTGGTGATCTCCGCCTGGCAAAGTCGGACTATGCTGCCTCACTGTTACCCAGTTTCCCTGTTGCGAGGGCCCTGCAGCCGGAACCGAAGAATGTACAGAGTTCACTAAGCTATTCGCATCCAAATCAGTATCTAAAGCTGTTACATCCTCACTACTCTCAGATAAAGTATAGATGCGTGTTTCTAATTCTGAAATCTTCTCCGTCAGCCTATCTATCTCCTTACATTTATCACATGTGAAGCCCTGTTCGCCAGCGGAGAAGCCTATATTAAACATGTGGCATGCGGTGCAAGTGATAATGACAGAAGAAGACATGACTTACCGTGTTTGTTGATTAATCCAACTTACCACTTACCACAATCGTTTGCTGGACACTATTTACTAATCCAACTAATGAACTCAGAAAAAGGGAGACCCGGGTGCAGAGATAACAAGCTAACAGGCTAGCGAAATGCTAACGTGTGATGGTGATTTAGCTAGCGATGTCAAATTTAACGTGATAGGCAATTTTTAAACAATGTATGGTGATGAGTAAGTTATATTTAGCAGTAGAACAAAGAGGAAATATCAAAATAAAGATTCAAACGTAAGCAAGGCTGTACAGAGCTACAGACTTGAGCTACAGAGCTACAGACACGGCAGGAGGCAGACAGGAGCAATCGATCAGGCAGGAGCAATCAGGCAGGAGCAATCAGCAAAAATTTCACCTTCACTATTTTAAGTGTATTTCTTGCTGACACTGTTCAACTACATTTGCAGTTACTTTGTTAATTAAATCTAAATTTAATTACATGTAAACTGTTTAACTAGAGAAGAATTGTTATAGATCTTGAGAATTTTTTTAATGGCACTGAATTTCTGGAGGGACACACATGGTGTTTCTGGAGGGACACACATGGTGTGGTCTTGAACACGCTGTAGCTGTGACCAACCATGGAGTGATGTCCAAAACAAATTTAACGGTTAATCAGTAGCGCTATTGAGTTTTCCCAATATCAGGGCACTCTGCTGTTTCGATCACTTAAGTCTTTTTATTTATTCTAATAATATTAGCAGTTAGCTATTCACTTGTTCAATCTTTCATCTATTTGATTTATTTACATTTACCTTTTTCTAGTGTGGTTTTGTTTCCCCATAGAACCCGAAAGGAACCAGAGACCTTTTTTATTTGTGTTTCTGTTTATTCTCAACAAGTGCACTAAGTTCTATGACCCTACTAAACAAGTCAATTGTAACGCAGACTCAGACGTGTTTGGGTTGAGATCCATATGCGGTTTATTGCATATGGATGTGATCAGAAGTGTGAGCAGAAAACACAAAGGCAAGTGTCAAATCACCAGCAATAACAGCAGAACAGACAGAGCAGTTAACGTAGTCATACAGGCAGTAGGTCAGTGCACGCAGCAATCAAATACAGGGTAATCCACAGACAGGCAAAGTCAAAAGCCAGGCAGCAGGAATAGAAAATAAACAAGAGTAGCAAGAGTCAAAACCAGGCAAGACACAACACAGGGAAAAACCACTCAGCAATGTCACCGGGGCAAAACTAGACTTTGCTGTGGGTGTTGTTTGCTCAGTGCTTAAATAGTCTGTGAAATAAAGTTCAGGAGTGAGTGTTAAGGCCCATTTATACTTCTGCGTCGAGAGTACGCCGTAGTGTACGCGCGTAGCCTACGGCGTCGTGAGCATTTATACTTCTGCGCTGTTGTCTGCGTCAATGTGCAATGTCACACATGCAGACGCTAGTAGGCAGTATCCTGGGGCATGTTGGTGTAATCAAGACAACAGCCGAAGAAGAAGCAGTTCGTTGTGTAGAATGTGTACATTCATGTCGGATTATCAGCAGCAGTGAGAGAGCGGCTTTTCTTGCAGCTTGAGTTGTTGTATCTAATACAAATTAAGCATCTCTAGTTGATTAGTAAAGTTAAATAAGGCGATCTGGCGCTGGAATGTGTTTGTGAAATCATGCAGAGCTCGTGGCCGCTGTTTTCACTAGCGGTCGCTCGAGCAATCGATTGCTGTTGCGGAGACTTCATTCACGAAATGTACCCTAATGTGTCCCTGTTCTTGATATGCAATCACTGATTAACATCTTTGGTTTTAATGAGAAAATAAATCAACTATACTCAGCGGATCTATGTATTTCTTTACTACCATAAAGAATCGCCGGACTACAAAATATTGTGTTATAGCAGACGGAACTATCATCCCATTTCTGGACACACACACACACACACTCCTATCGCAGGTTTTTTATTTATTTATTGACCTGAGGGAAGGGTTCTGGCAGACCAATCACAGCGCTTGCGGTCCGCGTAGAATTGACGCGTTGTTACATTTTTGGAGAGGTGCGCGTCAGGGTACGGCGTAGGGTTACGGCGTAGGGTTACGGCGTATCCAACGCGTCTATGCGTAGGGTACGCCGTACCCTCTGCGTGCACTCGACGCAGAAGTATAAATTGGCCTTTATCAGTACAGGTATGTGGGTTTCTGGGAATATTCAGGGGAAAGAGACCTCTGGTGGTAAACAGGGGGATTTTCAAGATCAGTAACCGTGACATCAATGGTTACTAGGGCATAACTATATTCCTGAGCACCAGTAATAGGCATAATCTGAATAGGAAAACTGGGTTTCACTTTATTTTGATGGTCCCTTTAAAACATTCTGTTGACTATAAATAACATTGCACCTACATCTCTACTAATTCTCATTAGAGTGTTAGTAGAGTATTAGTAGACTGGTAGGGTTAGGGTTAGAATAAGTTGACATGTACTTGCAAAGTTACTTATAGTCAGTAGAATGTCTGTTGGAGGACCATCACAATAAAGAGTTAGCAGACATTAAGCAGACAGTCTACTGATAATCTAATGAGAGTTAGTTGACATGTAGTTGCAAATTTACTTATAGTCAACATAATGTTCAAAAGGGACCATCAAAATAAAGTGTTACCGAAAACTGTCTTTTTTCCTTTTCCTCCTCTTATTCACTTTTTAAGAGATCTAACCTGTTGCGAGCCATCAGGAGATTTTGAGAAATAATTTGACAATAAGAACCATCTTAAGTTATCTTAAGTCAACCCAACCCAGAGTTACAGCAACACCGGGCAGACCAAGATTATCATCTCCTTTGCCCCCACCTCATGGATCTGAAACAGACGGTAAACAATGTCACGTAACAGATCACAGAGTCCCGCAAGGAGAGGACATGTGCTCAAATGTGCCTCATAGAGAGGTCAAAGACCAGCTAAGACACACCTTCAAAAGGCCCAGACAGCCAATGAACAATGAGAGCAGCTAGATAGAGCAAGCATAGGACCAGCGCAGAACTGTCACCATGGCAACAGCCCAGGTATCCGCCAAGCCACTGGGAGAAGCCATGGAAGACAGCACCCTCAACCTGCAAACACCACAGGATGACCAACAGCAATCGACAACAAGTCAAGTCAATTCACCTTAACCCTCTGAACCCGAAGAACGTGCACATGACTGTTAACTAATTGTTAAGTAATATGTCTTTGAGGTTATGGGTTTTGAATTAACAGTCATGTGCCTCAACAAGTAAGGTCATAACATAATTAAACCTTCAAATCATTAGCTACAATGTAATGAATTGCTGTAAAAATTACAGCATTATTTTACAGCAGCTGGCTGTTTTCTCGTAATACAGCATATTGCTGTAAACTGCAATGCATTCTGGGTTCGCGTGGCGTTTTAATTCAAATATACAGAATATTGCTGTAAATTTCAAATCTACAGAGGCATTATGGGATCTTTAACGGCCATGTCGTCGATTCGGGTAGCAGCAAGAGGAGCGAACTGTGGTAAGTTAAGTGACATATTAATTCAGTTTTTTTATTTTTCATGTTTGGTAACTGTCCAATTATATGAATGTATCTACATTCACGGTTCATACTGGTAACCCCGGATACACGCATCCTCCGTTCACGGGGCGCAAAGGAGACTTGCACAGAGTTTCAGCAGCGTGGTCACGGTCGGATTTCACACATTACCCAGCGCTATAGCGGCTGTGGGCAGACAATCTCTGGGTTCCTACGTTATGAATTACATGCTTCAGTGACAACAGTTGGTATTTTTGGAACTTCGTGTTGATCAGCACACTTCGTCATGATTATTTAATGTGATTGACTGTAAATCAAATTTGCACACGCAGTCATCTGTTAATATGGGCGCCGTGATGAAAACGCGTTGCTAAAGCCTCGAGGTCACCAGTGAGCCTCACGGAAGACGTGTCGAATATAAATTCTGAATTGTGCTGTAACATTAATACCAGTTTTGTCGCAAGTTTATACGCCAGTGACATCCCCAGTTGGCTTACATTTCAGTATGTTTTAGGAAACTTAGGCCCCGTCCACACAAAGCCAGAGCTTTCCCTATCCAATCTTTTTTTTTTCTTGTTTCAAGAAATATAGATGTGTACACACGAGAGCATTGAAAACGGCTCAAAACAATGTAGTATACATGCCAGGCAGGCCAGTATGTGGCGCTGTAATTCTGCCACAGAAATACACTAAAAATGGAGAAGAAGAGTTGTGGCTAGAAGGGGTACAGCAATGGTAGGAAGTGTTATCTCACAATAAGATAACAATAAATAAATGTGATACTTACCAGATGTGTTTTATTAAGTCCTACACTTACCCCAACCCTAAACCTACCCTTACAATAATGCAAATACAGTAATTAAATGACAAAATATTGATGTGCGCATGCCCAGTGACCGTAGTTGTATCCCTTCTAGTCTCGTCCTGCGCAGGACGTGGTGTGATGACATCACCGGATTGGCTGTACACACGAAAGCGCAAGGGTGTCGTTTTCAGATTAATCCACTCTGGGACCCGGTTTCAAAAAATATCGGTTTCATGCTGCCAAAACACCGGATCCGTGTGGACGAAACGCTGATATGGTACAACATTTTAACGTATACAGCTAAACGCGTCTCCGTGTGGACGGGGCCTTAGACTCTGTGTAATTTGCTTATTGTTTGTTTGTAATGTATTTTATTAACGTTAGTTTAAAAGAATGTATATATAGAATGTAAATAATTATTGTCACATGTGGTATGATTGTTTCAGGAGAAGTGGGCACTGGATGCTGACCGTGTTCATCCCAGCTTCTTGTCTGGCCTTGCGTGTAAACTTGCAACAAAACTGGTATTAATGTTACAGCACAATTCAGAATTTATATTTGACACGTCTTCCGTGAGGCTCACTGGTTATCGCGAGGCTTTAGCAACGCGTTTTCATCACGGCGCCCATATTACCAGATGACTGCGTGTGCAAATTTGATTCACAATCAATCACATAAAATAATAACGCAATAATCAGCAAGCTAATGAGTTAAATCAGAAGCTTTAATTTAGTGGGGCATCTTAAACTTTCCAGGAGGTAGGTCCTCAGGACTGGTGTTGAGAAACATTGCTCTAACATATATGGCCAAATTTCAAAAACATGATTATCCCTTAAAAGCTAAAACCAATTTTAATTACTGTATCTGACTATCTATCATCCCTCTATCATTATTTGACTGTATCTACTGTATCATTATGTTTTGTAATATATTTAATATATTGTCCTCTTTGTTCTTTTTTTTAATTATGTCTAGCCACTCTTTGCATCATGTGATGGAACAGCATCTTGAGCTGAATTGTTCTCTTTTTTGACCAGAAGTTTGTTGGACTCACTCGGGCCTTGTTTGTATAATACAAAATACACAGTTTTATGACATTTTATCTTGCATATTTGAAAGTTATAAATTAAATAAATTTTGAGCTGTTTTCAAGATTAAGACGTGTCAATATTTTTGTGAATTAATAGTTTGTTATGTTATACAACACTTTACACAGTTAAAAATGTTTAATGCGAATGCAGTTAATAAATAGTTCAAATTTAAAATTCAGTTGCCAGTCATTAATATTCAGAAATCAGGAATATATATTGGATATACTGCATTTCACATGCTTTCTATAAATATAGCAAATTCACACATGAGCGCAGGCGCTGGTTTTTCTTTACAAAATGACCACCAAATTACTTGTCTGGCACGCATAATACAGCATTTTTTTGTCGTTTCCATGGATCCATGTGAAAAGGAATAATTTTAATAACATTTTTTTCTGTACAGAGGGAAATGGAAGGGAAGGAGGCCTTCACAGAGGAGAGGCTAGTTGACACGGTCTCTGCTGCTCTGTGGTGTCAATGCAGGCAGATCAGTAATACAGTTGAATATTTAGTGTCCCTGACTAAGCAAGCCAAAGCCAAAGGCAACAGAGGCAACGTTGGCAAGGAACCAAAACTCCACCAGGTGACAGAATGGAGAAAAAAGCCTTGGGAGAAACCAGACTCATTAAGGGGCCAGTTCTCTTCTGGCCAACGAACGAACAGTGTATTATTATGATTCAGGTTAGATTGTGTAAAATATCTCCCTTTATCAATTATATTACATTTAATTGACATAATTGTTTTGTATTATGAAAATAATTATTTTAATATTTAATTTCATTTATTCTTTTAATATTGATTTGTTTTATTTGGGATATCATGCTTCTATAGTGATATGTTCATTTTTAAGTGATTTGGGTTATTTTAAGACTCATGTTCCGGTTCCGGTTGCTCTCTTTCAGTTTGCGGTAAATGCGACTGAAGAGAGGTGAGTTGTGCTAAAGATCCGTATAAACAGTTTAATCTGAGTTTTGTTTATTGAAATAAAACATGTGATTTATTTTTTTCGCCTGGGTTTGCTGCATTCAAGGATATCCAAATTCTGCCTGTACCTGTGTCAAAGAAAAAAAATTGGACATTAGACTGTACATAATACAGGAAAAAGGCTGAAAGTTCATATTAACAGAAAGGAAAAAAAGAAAAAGACGTTTGAATCAGATACCGTTTTTGTTTGATTATTTAATTGGTACATGTGAACTGTATTTTTTTTTCTCCTGTGGTCATTATCTGTTCTAATTTACTTTTGTTGATCTGTGTAGTGATTGTGGGCGCAGATATATAGATGAATGAATCTTCCAAATGATTCGATCAAATGAACATCCCACTTACAAAGCCCAAGTCAGCTCCAGACCCCAGGAAATCGACCATCTATCACGGAGGCTCCATTCTGCCCGGAGCTACTAGTTTTAGATAATAAATTACTCGATTTCCTATGGACTTTTGACCAAAACTTAGACCAAGAGGACAAAAGACTCGTTGTGATCACAAGACAAAGAAACTAACCAGATCTCTGTCTTTTCAATGACCAGTAAATGAACTCCACGTGACACAGCTAAAACTCCAAGCAAACTCACAGAAACTGTTACATATGGAGTGCATCAAATCACTGATTATTGGACTTTCATTCAATAGCCTTCGACATAGCTTGTTAGTGTGTTTACAACTGATACACATGACTATTATGCATGTGTATCACTCCCAATGCATGCAATTATGTAACTATTGAATGAGTGGATGAAAAGGCACCGTGTTTGATACCTTTGTGTTCGTATGGGTATAATCCAACAGATGAGCTGAATGAAATCTTTATAGAATTGATCATGTCCTTATAGTAAGAAATTAGGTCTAAATTTACTCTCTGCTTAAGAGCAGGAAACTAAATTACTATAGATAACCAATTTTATGGGAGGGGTGGAGACAAAGTCACCCCTGAACCCTAATTGGCCAGAACCCATCCAGGGGATGGGCAAATATTTGCGTTTAATCTCAGAACACGAACGAAGAATTCAGTTCACAGTTCTGTTCACGTCGGTTCACTTCTGTTCACAGCTAGTTCGCGGCCTGTTCAGAGCCAGCAGTTCGAGCCGGTTCAAGGCCTGTTCGTTCAGAGATGAGTTGAGTCCCAGCAGTTTGACCAGAGTTGAGTTCTGAACGGAGAGCTCCCAGGAGACGATCTTACAATCATGGCAGACCAAGATCAGAGAAAATGGGTTAAACAACGATTTCATTCAGGCCATCTGCTCTTCTCTCACTTTCCTTTCTTTTACTTAAAGAAACTTTTACTCGGGTTCTGTTAAGTTTCGCCGCAAAAGTTACTCAAGGAGTCTCCAAAAGCGCGCTTCAACTTCAAACAACGCCCACAAGACTTCCATCCAGCCGCCAACACGCCACGTGATTGGCTTCCCAAGACGTCGATCAAAGACACGACCAGACCTTCAGCGAATCAAAGACCCGGGAAAACTGCTCGGGTTATGTATATAACCCTTGTTCCCTGAGAAGGGGAACGAGCACTGCATCGGGACGACGCTTTGGGGATGCTCCCTTAGCATCAGCGAATCTGAAACCAGAATGCCAACTAGGCCAATCCGATTGGCGTGCGTGATGACGTCATCGTGACGGCATACCCGGAAGTATAAAAGGGGAGCTGGAATGTAATGGCGGTAGTAATTGCTCTGAAGCATGCGCTCCAGGCGCGCCGAGGTGTGGCGTCGGGATGCAGTGCTCGTTCCCCTTCTCAGGGAACAAGGGTTATATACATAACCCGAGCAGTTCCCTTTCGAGGGAACTCGCACTGCATCGGGACGACGCTTTGGGGAACGAGTACCCACTAGGCCACACCGAAGGGTAGCGCCTGCCCTAGTGTGAAGCCGGAAACCGGGCACAGCTAGGACTGGAGCACCCTAGCACCAGGCGTCGTAGGGAGATCCAGGCTATAAAACCTGATAAAAGTGTGTGGGGTAGCCCACCCGGCCGCCTCGCAGATATCCTGCAAGGGGACCCCAGAAAGAAGGGCCACCGAAGAGGCCATGCCTCTGGTGGAATGAGCCCTCACAGCCACAGGTGAAGGCAAACTGCGCACCTGATAGGCCATGGTAATCGCCTGGACTTGAATTGAATCCAATTACTGATTGTCTGAGTAGACGCAGGCAATCCCTTCTTAGGTGAGCCAAAACACACCAACAGTTGTTGTGATCTCCTCCACTGTGCAGACTTCGCCAAATAAACTCTGAGCGCCCTAGCCGGGCAGAGTAGGTGAAGTCTCCCCTCTTCCGCCGTCACATGAGGCGGAGGATGAAATGCCTGCAGGACCAATGACCTGACCACCCTTGATGGCACCTTAGGCACGTAGCCCGGCCTAGGGTGTAAGATGGCCTTTACTCCTCCCGGGGCAAACTCCAGGCAGGTCGGCGTTACCGCCAAGGCCTGGAGATCTCCCACTCTCCTGAGAGAGGTAATGGCAAGGAGAAAAGCCACCTTAAGGGTCAGATCCTTTGGTCCAGCCGACTCCAATGGTTCGAAGGGGGCCTCAGCCAATCCTTCGAGAACCACTGCCAGGTCCCAGGTTGGAACTCTGGTCCGAGCCGCAGGCCTCATCCTCCGAGCCCCACGGAGGAATTGTACAACCAGCTGGTGCCTACCCAGAGGCCCATCACCCAGAGGAGTGTGGAAAGCCGCAATGGCAGCCACGTACACCTTGAGTGTGGACGGGGTAAGCCCTGCAGAAAAACGATCTTGGAGGAACTCCAGCACTGAAGCCACTGGGCAGTTAACTGGGTCCACCTCACGTTCTCTGCACCAAGTGGAAAATACATTCCACTTGAGGCTGTACAGTCTCCTCGTAGACGGAGCCCTGGAGCTGAGTAAGGTCTCTATCACTTCCGCCGATAGGCCAGCCTCTATGTACCTGGTCCCCTCAGGGGCCAGACCCATAGGTTCCAAATCTCCGGGCGGGGGTAAAATATCGTACCCGCCGCCTGAGATAGGAGATCCCTCCTCAGAGGAATCTCCCACGGCTGACCTGCTAGCAGAGCTATGATATCCGAGAACCAAACTCGAGTCGGCCAACGGGGTGCTACCAGAAGTAGACTGACCCCCTGTCGACGGACCCTTTCCAGGACTCCCGGGAGCAGAGCAATCGGGGGAAATACGTACAGACGCAGCCTCGGCCACGTCTGAACCATGGCATCCAGCCCCAGCGGAGCTGGATGCGTGAGGGAAAACCACAGTGGACAGTGGGACGTCTCTCGAGACGCAAACAGATCCACCTCCACTGGGCCGAACCTCTTGCATATGGCCTCCACCACCTCTGGGTGGAGTCGCCACTCCCCGGGCCTCAGCCCCTGCCTCAGCAGGATATCTGCTCCCTGATTTTGGACCCTGATGGACAACAGTTTCCCTTGGGACCACAGGAGGATGTGATGCGCCAGTCTGCAAAGAGGGCGCAACCTCAAACCCCCCTGCCGTGCCCCAACCAGTGAGGGAGGCGTCTGTTGAAACGGATTTCCGGCAACAGGACGCTCCCAACACTGGCCCTTGGGACAGAAACCAAGGTTTCTTCCATATGACTAGGGAACGAAGGCCACTGCGCGTTACCCTGATCATACAGAATGGATTTCCCCTCAAGGAAAGCCACCTGGTTTACTTCCATATCAGGACATGGTGGCCGCGGAGGTCCGGGAAAAAGCTCCTCAGAGCTTTGTAGACCGCCAGCATTTCCAGGCAGTAGATGTGCCAGGAGAAATGCCTGGTCTCCCACAGACCTCTCGCAAAGCGGCCGCCATGACCACGTCCCAGCCAGTGAGGGAGGCGTCTGTTGAAACGGATTACCGGCAACAGAATGCTCCCAACACTGGCCCCTGGGACAGAAACCAAGGTTTCTTCCATATGACTAGGGAACGAAGGCATCTGCGCGTTACCCTGATCATACAGAATGGTTTTCCCCCCGAGGAAAACCCCTTGATTCCCAGCTACCACTGTAAGGGTCTCATGCAGCAGGCCAAGAGATATTCTGTTGGACGCAGCCGCAATGAGCCCCAGCAGACCTTAAACTGCTTCACAGTGATGCTGTGGCCTAGCTTCATTTTAGAGACCACCGCCCGTATGGACTCGATACGTTCGGGAGACAATTGTGCCCACAACGTAGAGAATCCCATACGACTCCCAGGAACACAGTTCTCTGAGAAGGCGTCAACACGCTACTGCGTGTAGAGTCTCAAAGGGCTAGGCCCCCTGGAAGAACCCGATATTGGTACGCTTTGCCCCAAAAAGCGAACCTCAGGAACTTCCTGTGACACAGAAGGATGGATACAGGGAAGTATGCGTCCTCTTCAGACCCATCGTGACATACCAGTCCTCAGACTGGATCTGAATCACAATGGAGGAAATGCTAAGCATCTTGAATCTGAATCTCCTCAGAGAACGATTCAAGTACCTCCGGTCTAAAGTTGGATGCAACTCGCCATCCCTCTTAGGAACTATGAAGTACTGGCTGTAGAACCCGGACTCCCTGTCTGGCGGAGGAGCACATTCTGTGGCCTCCTTACCAACAGGGAGTGAACTTCCTGTTCCATTACCCGAACCTGCCCAGGGACCACTGCCGTCCAGACCACCCCACTGAACTTCAGGGGAAGGTAACCGGACTGCAGTCTGTATGCCCCTTCCTACAGTCGCAGGCCCCAAGCTGATATATTCGGAGGCATAACCATGCGCCGAGATAATCTGCTAAGGGAACCAGCCTCTCGAGGCCGGTCTCGGGTGTCAACCGAGCCTCCTCCCCGACCCCCTGAAGCGGCTAACCGGCAGGGCGAAATCGAGGAAGATTTTCGGTGTGCGTATGCGTTTGCTGGACCACCGCAAGTCTTGCTAGCGGCGGCTGATGCAGCACGCGTGCACGGGGAAACGATGTGGCCCGAAGCGTACTAGACGGCGGGAACACAGCATCGACTCCCGAAAAACTCCACAGGGGAGACGACCTCGATCGCTCCTACCCGGGAGAGGGGGCTGGCCAGCAGGGGCCTCATCTAAGGGAGCAGCTCAACAGGGCCACAACACTAGAGCGGACACTTCGATTAGCAATTGCCTGAAACTGATGTGTCCCGCAGGCCACAAGGCGGCGAGAACGACATCAACTTCAGGAGGGCTCCATCTTAGATGAATATCCAGTTCACAAGTTAAACACGCTTGGGTGACAGAATTAAAGTATCCAACTTATCAAAGTCGGATAACATGACACTCAATTCCTCGGAATTAAATGCCATCATAATCACCAAACCCGTGCAACCTGATCTGAATAATAGGCTGAATAAAAAATATATCTAACTCCTCAAAGTCAGATAATATTTTAATTTAATTCCTCAGAATTAAATTCAGCCACAATTAAGGTGAAACATAGTCTGAATGATAGGCTAAATATCTAACTCCTCAAAGTCAGATTTATATTTTATTTAATTCCTTAGAATTAAATGTAGCCGTAATTAATCAGACAACACTGTTTTATTTGTATTATACGGACTCATTGACCCCGCGTTGCCTCAGCAACGTGGTTCAAGCCGTCATAATACAATTGGTTTTCATCCCTCAAGAAAAAAGCCAAACAGTGTCACACAATACGGTGAAACATGGTCTGAATGACTGAATATCTAACTCCTCAGAGTCAGATCATATCTCATTTAAATCCTCAGACTTAAATGCCGCCATATCAGACAATACTGATTTAACGTACTATACGGACTTGCCGTTAAGCCAACCAGTATCTCATGCACACCGATCGCGTGTGTTCACTTTAAATGCAGACCCATAACCTGCGCGCTGCCTTTTTTTCTGCAATCGCGAGATGGAATCTTGCATATTTAAGAAGTGCTTATAACTTTGACTGCCACGATGCTGAGCACGTCTAATTCCTCAGAATCAGACCGCTCACACATCGGGTCCTTCGCCCCGGGGGAAGAAGCCGCAGCGCGGGCTTCCACACGGGGAAGGAGAACATCTGAACTGTCAGATAAAGACTGGGAAGATGCCTCAGCAGTCCCAGTCCCGCTGACAGTCCATCCGTGAGTCCCATGACCAGCCTCACCGCACCGCCTCGGCGGATGCGGGACCGATCCACGGGGCTCACGAGGCTGGCCGGCCTCATCGAGCACGGCCAGCCGAGAGCGGAGCACCCTGAGCGTCAGCTTCTTGTAATGCTTACAAGCGGCTCCCTAGAGAGCCGCTTGAGCATGCTGAACGCCCAGGTAATGCACACAAAGCAGGTGTGTATCCGAGCCCGACATGTAGCGAGGGCAAGGATGCACACACTGCTTAAACTCTCTCACACTCTCACATTTTCCATTTTTCAGTCACACACACTTTCACTGACAATACAACAGTAAATAGACAGACAGTTTGACAGATAGCGCTTGCTGAAGAGCAATAACTACCGCCATTACGTTCCAGCTCCCCTTTTATACTTCCGGGTATGCCGTCACGATGACGTCATCACGCACGCCAATCGGATTGGCCTAGTTGGCATTCTGGTTTCAGATTCGCTGATGCTAAGGGAGCATCCCCAAAGCGTCGTCCCGATGCAGTGCGAGTTCCCTCGAAAGGGAACCCCTGTCCAGCCAGGAAAAGGGAACCCCCCCTAGGCAGACGACACACGAGACAAACGCAAGTAATACCTCTAGATTCCGAGCTGAACTGGTTCATTAGATCAAATGTAATAACCCTGCCTAAGAAACGCTAGGAGGTTAAATTACTGATCAATGGTTTCTTCAGGTCATGTGTCATAAATGCATATATTGCTTGGGATTTCATAATTTCTCTCTCTTAGAACTTATTCTTTTCCTCACCTTCTTCCTTTCTGCAACGTGTGAATGTGCGAGTGCGTGTGTTTATGTTAGATATTAGTTTGATGTGTTAGAGTAATCAATAAAGTTCCGTTTGTATTCAAAGATAACTGTTCTTGTGTTATGTGCTTATCAATTTAATGTCTTGAACTGCCGATCTAAGTTACCTGGCTGTTAAATAGTGTTTCACTATTGTTCGGATATTAATATCCGCTGCAGAGTTGATATTTACGGCCCGTTCAAATGAACGCTGGAAGTGTCATTTGCTCGGCTGTAAAATAGACTCTCAAAATTCCCTATGAATTCATTAATTCATTAATTTGAGCTAAATATACATGTTTCCCTTTAACAGAGTCCCCTTTAAGTTCTTACATATTGGCGGACGAATAAGTTAAGGTGTAAACATTAATTCTGAATGATTTATAAATTATAGTGTCATTCGAGTCTCTTTCATTTTAATTCAATTCCCCGTTGAGTTATTATTTTATCTGACACATAGTAGCTACAAAGCATTCAATGATGCTTATAAGAGCTCGTAGCTTAGATCTGACATTAAAGGGACTCGTGTTTTGTGAGCAACAACAATGACAATCAAAACGTGGATACCATGGTTTTAATAATGATTGATACTACGATTACATATGACTAAGTAAAGGATACATGTATATACAGAATAATGGAAAGTAAAGAAAGAGGATGAGGATAAGGGAAAGGAAGAAGGGTATGATCGTGTCCGATCCGACACCTTCCCAAACATAATCACTAGAGCCAGCAAGAACCATATCACCTTAAACAGGGGTACAATCTTAAAGCGCATCTAAATTTCGATAGAATTGATACTTGCATGGTTTCTTTGTGTTGTGTAAAGCAAGATGCGTGCATTGGCGTTTCTCAGTGTTCGTGCGCTGAAGCGTTCTCTCCGTTTGGTCTTTCCGGAGCTTAGTCGGTCCGCGGGAGATTTAAAGGTGTTTGGAAGGGAGTGTCTTGGAAGGGAAAGTTCAACTCGTCTAAGCTGAGAAGGTTCCTGTTCTGACGGAGCGCGCCGCCGGCCGTGTCGCGGAGTGCGCCGCTGGCCGTGTCGTGGAGCGCGTCGATCTTCAAAGGAAATGACCAGCTTGGCTGGACCGCGCCGGCTCGCGGAAAAGGAAATGTGTCTCGTCGGAGTCCTTGCAAGTTGACTGAGCAAAGACGTGCTTGTGTTTCTGTCCTTTAAAGTCCATTAACCTACGCCCATCTTCCCTGAGACGACCATTCGTTGGTGTGAATTTCAGGCGGGAGAGAGTTTATTTGTTCGGACTTTATTACTCAATGGAATGTTCTTGCTGGAAGCCAGAACTAGTAAAGTTTCACTCCAAAAGGACTAAACAAACTAGCGGTACATCTCATAATCATATACTTTGCACCATTGACTAAGACAAAGAAAGAGGAACCTTTAGACATCAAACATGCCTTGGTTTAAAGACATAAAAGCAGTGCATCTTCTATACAGAGCCCTTTTGAGCGTTTAAGATGGCTCTTACATCACGCAAACATGAGAAATATAGAGAGCATGCATATACTTAAAGGGTTAGTTCACCCAAAAATGAAAATTCTGTCATTAATTACTCACCCTCATGTCGTTGGACACCCGTAAGTCCTCCGTTCATATTCGGAACACAAATGGAGATATTTTAGTTGAAAGCTGATGGCTGAGAAAGGCTTCAATCAGGCCTCCATTGGCATTCAGTACATTGACACTTCCAAGATCCATGAAAGGCACTTAAAACGTCGTTACAAAGTCTATCTCACCACAGTGGCTCTACAATAATCTTACGATGCGACGACAATAGTTTTTGTGCGCAAAAAAAAATCAAAATAACACCTTTATCCAACTTGTTCTCGACTTCCGTGTATGCCTCCACGACGCATGCGCGAGAATATGACGCAGATCCGGCGTTCGGACATATGACCCAGAAGCGATTTGTTTACGAGCAGAGGAAGACGCGCGTGTCTAAGCTGTTGGATTCTACATTGATCGTGCTTTAGGTCTCGGCGTAGTGCTCAAAATGGGTTTTAAGTGTGTATTTCATGGATTCCCGAACACCGGCGCTACGTCATATTCTCGCGCATGCGTCGTGGAGGCACACACGGAAGTCGAGAACAAGTTGGATAAAGGTGTTATTTTGATTTTTTTTGCGCACAAAAACTATTGTCGTCGCATTGTATGATTATTGTAGAGCCACTGTGGTGAGATAGACTTTGTAACGACGTTTTAAGTGCCTTTCATGGATCTTGGAAGTGTCAATGTACTGAATGCCAATGGAGGCCTATGTGAAGCCTTTCTCAGCCATCAGCTTTCAACTAAAATATCTTCATTTGTGTTCCGAATATGAACGGAGGACTTACGGGTGTCCAACGACATGAGGGTGAGTAATTAATGACAGAATTTTCATTTTTGGGTGAACTAACCCTTTAAGAAATCATCATATATCATTTCTGGGATAGTTTAATTAAAGGCTAAATAAAGAGGAATGCTTGTTTATGTGTGTGTTAAGGTCATTCCCCGGCCATTCTCGACTGAAAGGTGGGTTAGGGGCCTGGGCTGATTAGGATCTCATTGAAGCCCTCACAGGGCCATTCTAATATCTTCTGGTCACACTCTAGCTGGTCATTAACCAGTCGGTGGTGCAATTTGACTCAGACTTGTTGGAGCCATTGGAGCAGGGATTTAATTTATATGCAGAGCTGTTTGGAGAAAAGCATCTCCGATGTTTCTCCAAACGACTCACCACTTTGATCCCATGAGAGAGATACTCCAGACGCTACAATAGAGTTGTAAATTTTAGGGTCAGATGAAGAATAATAATAAGTTTAGTAGCAATATCAGTAAGTTGGCTCTCCCAAGCCAACTTAATAACCTGTGAAAGTGAACCTTAATGTAAAGTGAACAAGTGAACCATTTATTAATGAGTTACAAAACATTAGTAACCTGTGAAAGTGAACCTTAATGTAAAGTGAACACACGTGAACCATTTATTCATGAGTTACAAACATTAATAACCTGTGAAAGTGAACCTTATTGTAAAGTGAACAAGTGAACCATTTATTAATGACTTACAAACATTAGTAACCTGTGAAAGTGAACCTTAATGTAAAGTGAACACATGTGAACCATTTATTAATGAGTTACAAACATTAGTCACCTGTGAAAGTGAATCTTAATGTAAAGTGAACACATGTGAACCATTTATTAATGAGTTACAAACATTAGTAACCTGTGAAAGTGAACCTTAATGTAAAGTGAACACGTGAACCATTTATTAATGAGTTATAAACATTATTAACCTGTAAAAGTGAACCTTACTGTAAAGTGAACACGTGTGAATTATGCTATATGCACACACAAAGTTTTTTTCTGATTCAATATTTTATTGTTGATGCATTGTATCAGTAAACACAACTTTAAACTTGAACATTAACATATTAATACACAATCAATAAACCACTAAACTGTGGTCTTCACTCGACCTATGCGGCCTTCCCTGCACACTGGCTTATCGGAGCCTCATTATCAGCTAACGTGGCTTTTTCGGGTAGAAAGTGTTTTCCTCTCTGACAAAGAAAAACTGCCATGGCACCATTATTGCATTTATCTAATGTGTAATAAAAAAAGTCAAATGACTGATTAGTGGGGAACTAATGCCGCGTTCCAGGCAATACGTAACCCATGTTTTTCCAACCTTCTACCCGTGAAAGTGCACTGGAACAGCAGTCAAACCCGTGACTTCCCACTCGTGAACTCGTACTAGATCGATGTACTCCCATTTATGAGTTCTGATGTCACATAGCCCACGGAAGAACAATGGCAGCCCCCATGGATGCAGTGTTTATGGAAGTCGTACACTGTGAGAAATAGACTTTAGGACAATATAACGTTGGAATCAAATGAATAATAATATAATAATGATAAATAATACACACACGATTATGTATTACAATGTTATGTGTCTGAAACGATGTATGTTGTGAAAGTATATCGCTAACTTACATGGAAATGTTGAGCATATCTAACGTGAGGTAAACCTGAACTTGACCATGCAAACGATAATGCTAATTAAAAAAAATAATGCAATGTACAATTTCTCAGCATAGCCAAATTACACATACAATGTTTAGCTAGCCAGCTCACATTGGCCCTCATTTATCAAAAGTGCGTACACCAAATTTCCAGCGTACACCTGGCGTACACCCAAAACCACGGTGACTTTGAGATTTATCAATATGGACGTTGGCGTACGGCACGCTCAAATCCTACGCCAGCTCAGGAGGTGGTGTACGCACGTTTTGAGTTATTGCAAAAATTCACAGAAAAACAATTCCTAACACCACAAAACGCACTGACAAAGATATGCTATATTATGACCCACTGTAAAAAACAACAACAACAACTAAAGCCCTATTCGCACGGGATACGTATTATCTGGGGACCTCGTGTGATTTAGAAATTCGCAGGGGATTGTACTCGAATTTACTGACTCCCGGATATGATGTCAAGACTTGTAAATGTTTTTTCGTTATAGATATAGCTGTATGAAATTATAATCGTATCGTATTGATATCATTTTGATTGTTTTATAGTAATAAAAATAATTTCGTTCAGTTAGAGAACAGAAGCAATTAAAAACTGAACTGAGTAATATAATAACAATATACGGCGGAAGATTCCGTTTCAAAGCTAAATGTAAAAGCGCCCATTTAAGCGAGTTGTCATTGTACTGTTCTGTTTTTTTTTTTTTTTCATTAAGAATAATATTAAACACACCATTCAAGCAATTTACTCCCAAATTGGTGCTCATTCTAAAGTGAAAGTATCCGCGCGGCCGCACAGGAATTCATAACGGTGTGCATTATATGCAGCCTAGCTCCATTCTTCGTGAAAGATAAAGATAGAAATGCGCACAGGAAACAAAAACCTTGCAAAAATGATATACGATCCGCCTAATCCCGGCCAAATCACAGAGATGTCGATTCGCACGGGACTAATATTATCACAGGACCTCTGTGTTCGGTGAAATATGGTAGGTAATTTGAGGGGTAATTTTTTCTTTACAAATTACAGACATGGCCGATTCGCACGGGATTAAGATCACAGACATTCTCTGCAGTTATTACAAATCACCAGAGGTCCCCGGATAATACTAATCCCGTGCAAATAGGGCTATAATAATTATAAACTTCAGTGTTTATTTTTGTGCAACATGGACTTCAATGTTTAATTTGTGTGACTTTACCAAAGCATTTGATTTGTAGGCATATGTTGTTCTCCAGTTGCGAGCCTGTGCGCTTTACCTGATGTTTCAGGGCAAGGCCCGGCAGCTCCGCACGGACTGGAACTGAAAATAATTCAGACTGACAAAATAATAAAAATGACATTCTCCTTCTTTTAAATAATAATAAAATAAATAATAATAATAACGACATTATTCTTCTAAATAATAATAAGCGTCATTAATAATAAAAATCATAATAATAAGAAGAAGAATCTTACAAATTGTCATGCAATTATTAATGTGAATGAATGGTACTCCACATCACATCATCATCACTATTGTACACCCCAATACATGTGACGCGATACGAAATGAAATGCTAATTGTTTCAAAACACGTTCTGTAAAATAATGCATTGTGATAGGTAATGACTCTGGCTCCTCTTCAGTGCCGAGATGCGTCTCTTTGTGGCGATCTTTATGTCACGGGTGACAAAACGCTGGGAAAAGCGGAACCTTTCTTTTTCTTTCCATGTTCCCCGAGGGGAATTATTTTGGTGTAACACCTCACTCCGGTTCCGGGTGCAGCAGAGACTTTGCCCTACCTAATTACTGCTGATGCACGGCAGGTGTGAGGGAGAGGGGAGCGGTGTTTGCACCGGCTTTCCGTTTCACAAGAGGAGGATAAAAGAGCCATTCAGAAGAGAAGAAAGGGGAAGTTCAGTTCAGTTCAGGTCGGGTCAAGTCAGGGTTGAGGTCGAGCTGGTGAAAGTCGACCGGTGTCCAGTTAATCAGCTGTTTGGCTGGGTCTCTGTCGTTGTGTCTTGGGGTAGAAGATCTCCTGGGTGAGCGCTCACGTTGGACGCTGTCGTTTAGAGCTGCTTGGAGAATATTACTGGATTGAGCGGCTGCTTGGATCTGTGCCGGAAGAGGAAGAGAGAAAGATAAGTGAATTAATTACATCGTTGAATCAAATGTAAAGCTGGAAGAAAAGACTGTGAATGTGAAATTTACTATTGAGGAGGACATCTGTTTCAGAGACGCTGGAGAAGAATTGAGAGTTGAATATCCCCATTCAAATGCATGGATGAAGCGAGGCTTCTGATCAGCCCTACTGTGTGAGTGATTTGCAGTTGTTTGCCTTACCTGATGCACGCTGAATTAATGCTGTGGATTTGTAGTGAACACGAGTGCTGTGTGATATGCTGAGAAGAGTCTCCCAACGCCTGCTTCCATTCTGGTGAGATGATCTACTTGTCTCCATCTAAATTCCAGAACGAGACAACTGAACTGGTGAAGTAACGCTTTGTATTATCCTCTCTTCCACTGAGTATTGTCGTGAAGTAATCCCTCATTGAAGGCTCCGGTTAACCCTCTCTCTCTCTGAAATTACAAGCCTCGTGAAGAACCGTATGGCTGTGGAAAAGTCTGAACTGTGATACGTATTGATGGAGCTCTGAAGATGTACAACATCGCTGGTAAAGCTGCTTATTGAGTCTCTCGCTAATGTCTGATAAGAGAATCTGCTGTTAAGAGGAGAAGCCTTACCTGTTACCTACCGTCTGAGTTCTGCAGATGTGCAGCAACGCTGTGAAGTGAGTTTTAAAGTCACCATTCCCCTCTCACGTCCTGGTAAGAGGATCTGCTGCTAAGAGAAGAGACCTTACCTGGTACCTACCGTCTGAGTCCTGCAGATGTGCAGCAACGCTGTGAAGTGAGTTTTAAAGTCACCATTCCCCTCTCACGTCCTGGTAAGAGGATCTGCTGCTAAGAGAAGAGACCTTACCTGGTACCTACCGTCTGAGTCCTGCAGATGTGCAGCGACGCTGTGAAGTGAGTTTTAAAGTCACCATTCCCCTCTCACGTCCTGGTAAGAGGATCTGCTGCTAAGAGAAGAGACCTTACCTGGTACCTACCGTCTGAGTCCTGCAGATGTACAGCAACGCTGTGAAGTGAGTTTTAAAGCCACCATTCCCCTCTCACGTCCTGATAAGAGGATCTGCTGCTAAGAGAAGAGACCTTACCTGGTACCTACCGTCTGAGTCCTGCAGATGTACAGCAACGCTGTGAAGTGAGTTTTAAAGTCACCATTCCCCTCTCACGTCCTGATAAGAGAGTCTGCTGTTAAGAGAAGAAACCTTACCTGTTACCTACCGTCTGAGTCCTGCAGATGTGCAGCAACGCTGTGAAGTGAGTTTTAAAGTCACAATTCCCCTCTCACGTCCTGACAAGAGAAGCTGCTGTTAAGAGAAGAAACCTTACCTGTTACCTACCGTCTGAGTCCTGCAGATGTGCAGCACGCTGTGAAGTGAGTTTTAAAGTCACAATTCCCCTCTCACGTCCTGATAAGAGAATCTGCTATTGAGAAAGTGAACATTACCTGTTACTTACTGTTTGAGTCCTGCAGATGAGCAGCAACGCCGTGGAGTAAGCCTTCCTAGCCACCATCGCTCTATTGTCCCCCGAAGACAGTGGAACATCGTTCCAGCGGCTACTCTGGTCCAATAGCCTGAGAAGACAGGAGTTGCTCATTCTTTGATTGTCATTCAATAAAGACTATTATTTTTGAACTCAATTACTTGCCTCCTCCTTTGTCCGTTTGTTGCGTGCCTGTGGTGTCGGCTCCTCACGGTGGTGTCTGGAGTCAGGGGCGGCTGGGCATTCGAGTCCGCCCCGGCCTGCACCGGTGACACAATTTGGCGTAAGTCGGCAGGGTTGCCACCGTGAGTTGCAGCGGCCACAGGTACGCGATGGCGGATGAAGAGGTCCCACCAGTTCGCTCGCAAGTAATGCCCATCATGATGGGAGCCCCTTGGGCACAACGCTATGGAGGACCAGGATCGGAGCTGAGTTTTCAGGACTGGAAAGCGCAGATAGAATATCTGGCTGGATTACAAGGACTGAGCGCATCACAAGGGGTACAGTTTGTGCTAGGATCGTTAGAAGGAGAAGCTAAAAGAGAAGTTCTTGCTGCATCAGAAGCCACGCGGGCCACTGCGAAGAACATCTTTGATTTCTTGTTTGGAGTATATGGAGATTCTACCCCGGTAGCCATTCTTCGTGCCCAGTTCTTTAACTGTCAGCAGGGGCCTCAGCAGACTCTGCGAGCATACTCCCTGAAACTGCGAGAGCAGTTTGGCCGGCTGAAAGGTCGACAAGATCATGGACTGGGAGAAGGAGATGGCTTATTGAGAGACCAGTTTGTTTTGGGGCTGCGTGAAGGACCGGTGCGCCAGGGCATACGGCTCCAGCTTCGACGAGACCCCACTATGTCTTTTGAGGCTCTTCGACAAGAGGCCTTGGAGTTGGATCAGGGAGAGATGACTCGGACACCAGTTCGTGTGGCGGTCAGCAGCGCCACAGTACCCGCGCCTGTTGAGTCAAATGAGTGGAAGCAGAAATTGAGGACCGAATTACTGGAGGATGTTAAGGGACAGATGGCAGAGTTGTCTCTGAGTCTTTTGAGTGAGCTTCATCGCGGTCGAGTTGAGGGTGGACCGATGATGCGAGGAAGATCATATTCAGATGAGGGGCAAGGACCTGTACGCCGCCCTCCGCGCCCAACGGGCCCCCGGTTTCAGTGGGACCACCAGGGTCGACCCATCTGTATCAATTGTGGAAAGCCGGGACACATCAATCGCCAATGCGACCGTCGTCGAAATTCTCAAGAGGGTTTTTAGTCCCATCGGTCACTGTGGGTCAAGAGGCCGGGACCCCTTCAAGAGACCCTTGTTCTGTTCCGGTGATGAGAGACGACTGGGTTGGGCGTTGCCCCACCGTGGAAGTTCAAGTTAATGGAATGAAGATTAATTGTCTGGTCGATACAGGTTCTCAGGTCACCTTGTTTTCAGAGAGTTTGGCTCTGGAGTTATTCGCGGATCATCGGCTTCACAGGACGGAAACTTCAAGACTCACATTACGTGGAGCGAATGGATTAGATATTCCTTACACTGGGTACATCGTGGTAGACTTTCTGGTTCGAGGGGTCCCTGTCCACCAGAAGGGTGTTGTCATTGTTCGAGACCACTGCTTGGGTCTCCATCGAGCACTGCTAGGGATGAATGTCATTCTGGATTGCTGGGAAGAGCTGTTTAAAGGCCGACCGGCCCGAACGCCCCCGTTAGCAGCAAGGCAGGACTGGGACCGGATCCTGGCCGATTGCCGAAGAGTCCATGCAGCAAGTCAGGTGCAAGATCGGGAGGATATCGGTCGAGTCACCTGCCGGCACGCTCTGTCTGTTCCAGCTCGGAGCGAGGCTGTTCTCTGGGTCCGAGTGCCTGCTGGACCCCGTGAGTCAGGTAACTGTGTCCTGGTAGAGCCCCATGAAGACTGTCAACCCATCGAAGTAGCCCATGGGCTAGCGGTCATACGACGAGGGCGAGTTTCAGTGAAGGTGCGAAACGCCCATCCCTACCCAGTACTCCTTCGTCGGCACCAACGTCTGGTTCGAGTTTCATCTGTCCGTCCTGTCCAAATCCAAGAGCAGCAAGATGTCTGTTTCAGGCAGGTGAGCCCTGCGGTGGTAGAAGTTGCCGTCCGTCCAGTGGAGGCCAGTTCAGGCCCTGTGAGAGGGGAAATGCCGACCCATTTGATGGGGGAGTCGTTGAAGGGTGAGGACCTGGAGGAAGGACAAGTGTTACAGCTCCAGGAGCTCCTGAAGAAGTGGAAACATGTGTTCTCAACCCATGAGGAAGATTATGGCTGTACAGGAGTGATTAAGCACCAAATACCCACCGGAGAAGCAACACCTAGTCGGGAGCGGTACCGTCCGGTGCCCCCCACTCTCTACACTGAAGTCCGCGCTCTGTTAAAAGGGATGCTAGATAGAGGGATCGTTCGAGAAAGTAGTAGTCCTTGGGCAGCCCCGATTGTCCTAGTACAGAAGAAAACGGGAGCCTGGAGATTCTGTGTCGATTACCGCAAGCTCAATAGTGTGACTAAGAAAGATGCATTCCCATTGCCGCGGATCGAAGACTCACTCACGAGTTTGACTCAAGCAGCATGGTATTCAACCTTGGATCTGGCCAGCGGATACTGGCAGGTACAGATGGATGACTGCGACCGAGAGAAAACTGCCTTCACCACACCGTTCGGGCTATTCGAGTGGGACCGGATGCCGTTCGGGTTGTGCAACGCCCCCGCGACCTTTCAGCGACTTATGCAGCGATGCCTGGGAGGGCAACTAGTCGAGTCCACGCTGGTCTATTTAGACGATGTAATCGTTTTTTCCCCTGACTTTCAAACCCACCTGCATCACTTGGAGAATGCCTTCCGGGCCATGGAGAGATATGGGCTAAAGTTGAGACCAGAAAAATGCCAGTTGTTTCGCAAAGAGGTACAATTCCTGGGACATCGAGTCAGCGCTGCCGGTATATCCCCTGATCCAGAGAAAGTTGCAGCAGTCCAAGGCTGGGAACCCCCACGAACAGTGAGGCAAGTGCGGTCGTTCCTAGGCTTCGTAGGATATTATCGACGATTTATTAAAGGATTCTCTGGGCTTGCTAAGCCATTGAACCAGTTTCTTGCTGGCACTGGACGTTCCCGTGGCAAAAGTTCATCGACGGTGCAATGGGACTCAGCATGTGAAACAGCCTTTCAAAATCTGAAGCAGGAACTTCTGAGGGCTCCCATCCTAGCCTATGCAGACTTCACTCAGCCGTTTCTCCTGTATACCGATGCCAGCAATGCAGGATTGGGGGCGGTACTAGCCCAAGAGCAACAAGGAGTGGAGAAGGTAATTGCTTATGCCAGTCGAAGTTTGCACCCTGCAGAGCGGAACGCAGCGAACTACAGTTCCTTCAAGATAGAGTTGCTAGCCATGAAATGGGCCGTGGCCGAGAAATTCAAAGACTACCTGTGGGGAGCTAAGGTGACTGTGATCACGGACAACAATCCTCTAGTCCATTTGCAGACTGCCAAGTTGGGAGCAGTGGAGCAGCGGTGGGTGGCTCAGCTTGCTAATTACGACTATCGGCTTAAGTATCGACCTGGCAGAGAAAACGCGAATGCTGATGCATTGTCCAGACTCCCAGCCATTCAGAGAGATGGCCAAACGCACCTCGATACCCCTGGTCAAGAGGATGAATTGTTGGTGGCGGTCGTGGAAGCTCCCGGGACCCAGGGGGATGTTCCGTCCAGTTGGGGATGGGACCCCGGACGGTGGAGAAGATTACAGCAGGAAGATGAAGACCTGTGTCAGGTCGCCTCGCATCTCAGGCGGGGATTCAGGCTGCGAGCCGAGGAAAGGCAGGCTCAGACAGTGGAAGTACAACAGCTCCTGAAACAGTGGAAGAGATTGCGGATCAGAGAAGGGGTAATCTGTCGTTCACTGCGAGATCCAAGAACTCAGGATACCAGGTATCAAGTGGTGGTCGCAGAGGACCAAGTCCAAGAGCTGTTGATTGCCTATCACACCCATGCTGGCCATCAGGGCCAAGAAAAGACTTTGTCGCTGCTGAGGAGGTATTTCTACTGGTCAGGGATGGAGAAGAAAGTTGAAGAGTTTGTTCAGAGTTGTCCACGGTGCACACTGTTTAAACGCCGGAAGGAGCCTCGAGCCCCACTGGTTCCTTTTCGGCCGAAGGCGCCTCTACACATCATAGGGATTGACTTCCTGACCCTAGGGCGACCCGCAGATCGATATCAAAATATCCTGGTAATGACCGATCTGTTTACCAAGTACGCCTGGGCCGTCCCCACTGTAGACCAGACGGCAGAAACTACAGCCAATGCCCTTTGGAGAACAGTAATACAGCCGTTCGGCTGTCCAGAGACCCTCCATTCGGACCAAGGTCCAAATTTTGAGTCCCGAGTCATACAAGAGCTGAGCCATCTCTATGGTTGTCGAAAGACACACACGACTTCGTATCATCCCCAAGGTAAAGGAGGGTGCGAGAGATTCAATCAGACCCTGTTGGGGCTATTGGGAACGTTGGAGAGTGAGCAACAGTGTCGATGGGCCGAGAGCCTCCCTACGTTACTACAAGCCTATAACAATAGTGTGCACAGCATCACCGGGTATGCCCCTTCTTATCTCATGTTTGGGCGTCATCTACGTCTACCTGTAGACTTGCTCCTGGGCACCGAGGCCACCGAAGGAGAGTACAACACCACGGACTGGCTAAATCGACACCACCAACAATTACTAAATGCCTACAAGCGAGTTTCAGGCCATTTGAGTGCTGCAGCAGCTAAGACCAAGCGGCTGTATGATCGAACTGCCAGAGAAGCCCCTTTACTGCCTGGAGATCGAGTGCTGGTAAGGGACAACCGACGTCCAGGGAAAGGAAAGCTCCATGAGCGTTGGGAATCGACACCATATGTGGTGGAACACCGACAGGGGCCTGATGCTCCAGTCTACTCGGTACGGCCTGAGGGAAAGTCGGGACCCATACGGGTACTTCATCGAAATTTGCTCCGTCCATGTCCGAACTATCCACAGCCCGCGGCTGAAATACAGAGTGCGCCGCCTGCCCCCAATGTGCCCATGATAGGGTGGGTAATAGTCCCAGGGAACCCCGAAGTGGAGGCCCGAGTGGCTCCACCCACGCCACCCCGACGGTCCCAGCGGGACACCCGAGGACAGCCACCTGAGAGATATGGCGACTGGCATTAGAAAGACCAGTTCTAGGGACTAGAACCGATTGGCAGAGGGGGATGTCACGGGTGACAAAACGCTGGGAAAAGCGGAACCTTTCTTTTTCTTTCCATGTTCCCCGAGGGGAATTATTTTGGTGTAACACCTCACTCCGGTTCCGGGTGCAGCAGAGACTTTGCCCTACCTAATTACTGCTGATGCACGGCAGGTGTGAGGGAGAGGGGAGCGGTGTTTGCACCGGCTTTCCGTTTCACAAGAGGAGGATAAAAGAGCCATTCAGAAGAGAAGAAAGGGGAAGTTCAGTTCAGTTCAGGTCGGGTCAAGTCAGGGTTGAGGTCGAGCTGGTGAAAGTCGACCGGTGTCCAGTTAATCAGCTGTTTGGCTGGGTCTCTGTCGTTGTGTCTTGGGGTAGAAGATCTCCTGGGTGAGCGCTCACGTTGGACGCTGTCGTTTAGAGCTGCTTGGAGAATATTACTGGATTGAGCGGCTGCTTGGATCTGTGCCGGAAGAGGAAGAGAGAAAGATAAGTGAATTAATTACATCGTTGAATCAAATGTAAAGCTGGAAGAAAAGACTGTGAATGTGAAATTTACTATTGAGGAGGACATCTGTTTCAGAGACGCTGGAGAAGAATTGAGAGTTGAATATCCCCATTCAAATGCATGGATGAAGCGAGGCTTCTGATCAGCCCTACTGTGTGAGTGATTTGCAGTTGTTTGCCTTACCTGATGCACGCTGAATTAATGCTGTGGATTTGTAGTGAACACGAGTGCTGTGTGATATGCTGAGAAGAGTCTCCCAACGCCTGCTTCCATTCTGGTGAGATGATCTACTTGTCTCCATCTAAATTCCAGAACGAGACAACTGAACTGGTGAAGTAACGCTTTGTATTATCCTCTCTTCCACTGAGTATTGTCGTGAAGTAATCCCTCATTGAAGGCTCCGGTTAACCCTCTCTCTCTCTGAAATTACAAGCCTCGTGAAGAACCGTATGGCTGTGGAAAAGTCTGAACTGTGATACGTATTGATGGAGCTCTGAAGATGTACAACATCGCTGGTAAAGCTGCTTATTGAGTCTCTCGCTAATGTCTGATAAGAGAATCTGCTGTTAAGAGGAGAAGCCTTACCTGTTACCTACCGTCTGAGTTCTGCAGATGTGCAGCAACGCTGTGAAGTGAGTTTTAACGTCACCATTCCCCTCTCACGTCCTGGTAAGAGAATCTGCTGCTACGAGAAGAGACCTTACCTGGTACCTACCGTCTGAGTCCTGCAGATGTGCAGCAACGCTGTGAAGTGAGTTTTAAAGTCACCATTCCCCTCTCACGTCCTGGTAAGAGGATCTGCTGCTAAGAGAAGAGACCTTACCTGGTACCTACCGTCTGAGTCCTGCAGATGTGCAGCGACGCTGTGAAGTGAGTTTTAAAGTCACCATTCCCCTCTCACGTCCTGGTAAGAGGATCTGCTGCTAAGAGAAGAGACCTTACCTGGTACCTACCGTCTGAGTCCTGCAGATGTACAGCAACGCTGTGAAGTGAGTTTTAAAGCCACCATTCCCCTCTCACGTCCTGATAAGAGGATCTGCTGCTAAGAGAAGAGACCTTACCTGGTACCTACCGTCTGAGTCCTGCAGATGTACAGCAACGCTGTGAAGTGAGTTTTAAAGTCACCATTCCCCTCTCACGTCCTGATAAGAGAGTCTGCTGTTAAGAGAAGAAACCTTACCTGTTACCTACCGTCTGAGTCCTGCAGATGTGCAGCACGCTGTGAAGTGAGTTTTAAAGTCACAATTCCCCTCTCACGTCCTAATAAGAGAATCTGCTATTGAGAAAGTGAACATTACCTGTTACTTATTGTTTGAGTCCTGCAGATGAGCAGCAACGCCGTGGAGTAAGCCTTCCTAGCCACCATCGCTCTATTGTCCCCCGAAGACAGTGGAACATCGTTCCAGCGGCTACTCTGGTCCAATAGCCTGAGAAGACAGGAGTTGCTCATTCTTTCCTCAAGTTGATTGTCATTCAATAAAGACTATTATTTTTGAACTCAATTACTTGCCTCCTCCTTTGTCCGTTTGTTGCATGCCTGTGGTGTCGGCTCCTCACGGTGGTGTCTGGAGTCAGGGGCGGCTGGGCATTCGAGTCCGCCCCGGCCTGCACCGGTGACATTTATATCTGACCACTTTTTTTTTTCACCTACAATAAACAAGAAAACTCATACTTAACTTGATCACTTTTGGTCTATATTAAGCAATACAACATTATTACCTCTGCTGGAGTGCGCTTCTCAACCCCCACACTATTAACAGTACTCGTAATTTGGGTCCATATTTTGTTTTTGTGGGTGCCTTTAATCCCACTCTTTAAACTCCCAAATAAAACAATTTTGTTTTTTCCACTTCCCTGGTGATGGTCTCGATCTCCACGTCGGAGAAGTTTCGCTTCTTTGCCGTCTTCCGTGTGTCCATGGCGTAAAATGAGGGCGTGGGGGAGGCAGAGACTTTAATATATAGGGGCCTGTTATTCTAATGACAATCGTTTTTAGCCGCGGCATTTATCAAGGGCAGGTATTGCATACACCTGGATTTCAGAGGTGCGCACAGCTTCATAAATCAGGCGGTGAGAGGAGTGTAAGCATAATCTTACACCAACATATATGCCTGTTTCTACGCAAGATTGATAAATGAGAGCCATTGTGCCTGATCTCGTACTTTTATCATCAAAAGTACAATCCATGTACATCTGCTGTACTGAAATCAGCTTCCATTCGAACACAGTGTATCTAGATAAGGAGATGCAGGGGTTTCTAGATGTGGATAGAACCCAACCCCTCTTGGCTCCCCTATACCAGTCCCTCCAGGGGTTATACTTTTTGGATGAAGGCCATACTGTAAGGGTACTTCCACATCTTCCACCTGGTAAGTTTTTTTTTTCATTTATATCAAAAAGGGACAAAATCATCAACTTAATTTGATATGGGTGGATATCCCCCGGCCTGCGAAGGGCGTTGGGGGTATGTGGCGAGCAGCGAGGCTGAGGGACCGTGAGAACGGGACGAGGCCGCGGTCATTAGTGATGATGATCGCCAGCTGCGTGCCGTCGGCCTCGTGTCTCACGGAGGAGTGACGGGAGTATAAAGGAGGAGCGACGACAGTGAATGACAAGAGAGGACCAGGCCTGGACTATGATTTGTATTTTGTTTACGTTTTTTTTATGTATGTGCACGGCAGTCGTCCGTGAGGGGCTGGCTCTTTTACTTTTACTTTGTTTGTTTATTTGATTAAAGTTTATTCTTGAATGTTCGCCGGTTCCCGCCTCCTTCTTCCCACACAAACTAACCTCGTTACAGTGGAATGTAAAAATAAAATAACAGGCAGCATACCAACGTTCAACCCCCCCAATGTTCAAACCAAATCTACGCCCTTGCTCACTATACAAGGATTCCAATGCATCATAATATAATTAAACATCTAAACTTGTTACTCGGTTTTCATAAGAACAATGCATATATTTACTTTTCTGGAAAGAGATAGTCTCATTCTGTGGTATGACAGGAAATGGAAGCTTTAGCATAAGTTCTGCCGGGAAGACTTAATTGTCATGTCACTTTAATTTTATCTATCCAATCACATGCTAAATACCTGGGTATAAAAGATCGGTACTTACGCATGTTTGAGTTCGCAGATGCTGACGCTCCAATTCACCGCCATCCTCCCCACCACCTCCAAGTTAAATCCTTCCCTACATCCACCCCACCACCAGGATGGTCCCTTCCATACCTCACGGGGGGGTCGGCTGCGCCTCTGCCTTCGTCTTCAGGCAGGATATGCAGAGTCCGGACCCTCAGATTGCTAGCTACGGACGGGGCCTATGCCAATATACTTTATTGCTTGCTGGGTTGTTAATAAATGGATTATTGTCACAGTATTTAATCTCCCGAGTCTTTCTGGCAGAACTATATAAAAAAAAGAATGCATTCATAATGTAAGAAGTTTCCATCTGAAAGGCATAGTGTTGTTGTTTTTTTGGTGGCTGAAATAATTAACTAAATGATAAACTCAAATTATTTATTTTAATCAGACATTCTAATTGTTTCAATGATTTTCCTCTCACAGGGAACACCTGGAGTCTGATGGCAATGAGCTCCCTCAGAGCCTCCTGGAGCTCAACACCAGAATCAGGAGGGGAAAGGGGGCAAAAAAAAAATTGTGGGAGGAAATGGCCGGTAGGCTGACTGCAAAATTTGGCCTGGTTTTCTCTCCAGCCAAAGCTGCCCACAAATGGCAGACCCTGTTGATGGCTACAAAGGTGTCAAGGACAATAATAATAGCACAGGGAGGGGGGTAGTTCGGTTCAAGTTTTTTGATCAGATGGATTCACTTTTAGGAGGACAGCATGACATTGAATTCCCAGTTGTGGGAGATAATGAGGGGGGCCTAAATGTCAGTAGGCCGGAGGTGCTGGGTGCAGGGGGGGCAGGGGGGCATGGACAGGGACAGCTATCAAGTGCAGTGGAGGTTTGTCCATAGAATTGTGCAGGTACCAGCAGAGCAGGAGGTAAACGGACACCAAACACACGTAGACTGAGGGGGACTAGGACACTGGCAAACCAACTTGTAGATGTTATCCAGGATTCAGAACAGGCTAGCCAGAGGAGACACTGTGAAATACTTAAGGAAATGAGAGCTCAGCGTATCTCATTTGAGAATTTAATGAGAGAGTATCTCAGCAAGCAATAAACTGTTCCATTTGTCTCTTCTGTGGCTGTTCTGATTGCCTAGAAGGCCCTCAAATACTTCACACATCCTCACATAAGCATTCTTCCTTTACACACCCTTCATCTCTTCTTCCCAACACCCCTCCTCTCCTCCCCCCAAAACTGTATATGTGTGACTGTATATTTAATGCATTCAATGGTATTTTTGGAGCATTGTTCCACTTGTGTTTTTGAAATTGTTGTCATTAATAAATATAGTTTTGTCTTCATATTATTTGCAGTTATTGTCTATTTTGCTGTTTGATAAATGCACAATGCCCCAAATTAATACTTGTATAATAATGCCCCATAATGCACATGGACGTCTTAACAGCCCCAAGCATCATCCATGGTGTTATTATGGGGCATTATACAGCCCCAAGCATTATCCATGGTCAAGTAGACATTACAACATTGCTGCTAGTACAGTGATTACTCTTGAATCCACTGCTGCTAGAACAACGATTATCAGAGACACACTGCAACAATTTATACACTGTATTCAATGGATCAAATTTGATAAATGTAAAAATCAAATACAAAAGTACATCAAGAAGAACAAACTTCAGGGACTTAAGTTATCAACCTGGTACAACAAATACATATTAAAAATTTAATTCTAAGAACAATTGCCTTGAATGTGCAGCAAAAGGAAAAAAAGTAGTTTCCTTAAAGTAGATCAATTTTTGAAAATTAACTATTCAAATGTTTTCATCCTCATGACGAGGGCACCCAGCGGGATGGTCCTCGCACATGTCTGTAGGTCCGGTGCAGAGGTTGTGGAGCATGCAGGCTGACATGATCAGCATGATCACCACATCCAGCCAGGTGTTTTGCAGATCTCTTATTTTCCTCCACTTGCATTTGACCCTGTTAAAAGATTACAGTACACAAAGTCAGCTCATGTAACAGATTGGAAGTCTGTTAATTTTAAATAAATTAAGATTCCCAGCCACACCAACACAGAGAGAAAGACACAAGAAATACCAAAATAGTATTTTATTATTTTTTAAAAGTTAAAGTTAAAAGGGCAGCATAATCACAATTTCATCCTCAAAAACCAGATGAGACAACAATAAAAAAACATGAATTGTCCAATAATCTGTCCCAGGGAAAAAACAATACCAAAATCCAGTCAAATCCAGATTTCCGCTCCGTATTTTCCCTGCCGCCGGCAAAGAATATCTGTTTCAGCGAGGCCTCTAATAGCCTCTAAGAGACTCCAATCCCGAAAAATCTTAAACTTAAATCTCAGATTACTAAAATGACAACTTTCCTTTCCTACTTCAAGTGGGCTCATCAACAGTGCTATCGTGTCTGCTGCTCTGCCGTCGACTCCTGGATCTGACACCTTAGCAGAAATGGACATCTAAGAACCCCTTCTCTAACTCAGATGTTAAAAACACACACACGCATCAGCGTGGGAATAAAAGAACCACTTCCCTTTAGTTGGAGTTTTGTGAGCGTTGACACAGCAAAGTCTGGAATTCGGCTCCACCAGGCACAGGAAATCCAGCCAGCAACAACACCGAGGGAAAAGAAGATCAGTAAAAGTCCGCTTCAGCACACGGCTCGTTCATCTGTCCAGAGCGTTCTCTCTCCCGGTAAGAGATCTAGCGTCCTTTTTATTGGGAGTGATCTGATCAGCTGGCAAATTAGATCGCTGATGTGATTGGGGTTCTACAGGTGTGTCGATTAGTGTTTGTTATTGTTGCAGTTTGTGAAGGAGGAAAAACAGTACCATCAATGATCCAGCAAAATCACAGCAAACAAGGAAAACCACAGCAAACAATATGAACATGAATCCACCACAAACAATGTAATAAATTAGTCCACAGCAAACAAATATGAAAGTTAAGGCAGAAATTGCTATATCAATCAATAACAATTTCCAAAACAAAATAAGGTTAACCAATCAATCACACTGCTCTACTTATTTTGTATTATATGACACTCACACACCAGGAAACGGGAGATAGGCTCTGCCCTATGGGCAGTTACTTACCTGCCAAAAGCTTGTTCCACCACAACACGTCCTTTGCAGATCTGTGTGTTCCTCAGCTGGTCCTGGATGGTCAGGGCACCATTGTCCCGCGTTGGCGTGATAATAAATGTGTATTCGCGACTGATGTAGGTGCTGTCGCCGAGTAGCATGTACCTTAAGATGAGAGGACAGATTCCCAGGGTGGGAAATTTACAATTGAGCAGCTAGGACATTTGAAGAAAGTGGGCTTCTGTGAGCAGTATTGTGAGCAGTTTTGACAGAAAGGTGGGTAAACTGACACCAATTTCAGGACTAATTAGAACATTTTTGTCAAGACTGCAGCTGTGCACAGATCCTATACAGGAGGTAGTGCACATGACATATTTGGATAACAAAATAATCTGTTTATTCTAAAAGACTGACATCGGTAGAAGATGAGGAGGATGGACCAATGCAATTGTGGGTTTAAGCTAAATGTTCTCATCCAGCATATACAGGGGGTACTGAAAATAACATACTTGTATACACATAGCATCAGTCTTCTCCAAGATACTACAAAATACTCACCTCCCCATTTTTTCTACCCATCTTGCGAAGAAGGTGGATTTCTTGAGGATCCTGGAGTCATGTACCCTGCCTGAATATCAGAAGTGGTTTATTGCTGTGTATGCTATCCCTCGAAGGAATGTGCTTGTGGAATATTGGTGCATGACAGCTACAGGATTCAATATACAATTACCAGGTGCTCCTACAAAGATGTCCCGAAACCTCCCTTTTCCATCCACAATACCCTGGAGGACTACAGAATAGTAGCCTTTTCTATTGAGGTAGTCCCCTCCTCTGACAGGTGGCCGCTCTAGTTTTATGTGGCATCCATCTATGGCACCTGCAATACACAATAACAAAGCACAGGTTATGACACAGATATACAATTTGACTAGTGGTATTTTTTGATTGATTGATCCTATAATACAGTGTATATTAATGCTCTGAGTATTTAGATCTTAGATATATTTATTTATTTGGAAGGGACAGTGCGAGTTATAGTGCAAGCATTATCAATCACAATATTTCAAACTGTTTTTTGTTCTCAGTCCAGCAGCAGTCAGTTCATTTGTTTTCTAGCAGCAATGTAACACCTAAACTTTCTACCTGTGTGCAGATGATTTGGACAAATTGAACTTGTCTGAAATTTCTCGAAAGCTATTCAGGTTTGCCATGTACCAGAGGAAGAGTGCAACCTTTAAACAGAGAATGTATCCCAGACACTCAACAAATTATCACAAACGGAACAATTTAGTTGATGTATTTAATTGTGTTATTCTATTAAAACTCATTTACATTTTCATGCATTTTCAAACAACCAGTCTTTAATCGGGCATATACCTACCTTTTGCTTGAGAGGAATCTCAACCGCTCCATCATGCTGGTCCCCTTTCAGACCATGCTGTCTCAGGACCTCAATGAGGTAGACAAACTGTGAATGGGTGACCCGGAGATGGTGGTAAAATGTCTTCTCATCCATATGAACAGAAGCTCCCATTCTATGCCAGTCTTCAAAATTGTTGTCTGTGTCAGGACAAATCGAGCAATTGCATTTCTGCAAAGTAAGATAAAACAGCCTTAATGAATGAATAGCAAAACCTTCATAATGGGATTCATCCTTTAGGAGCTAAGCCATTCACTTCACTATAGGCTATTGAATTATTGGTCTTCAACGAGTGTAGGATGTGTGTGTGTGTGTGTGTGTGTGTGTGTGTGTGTGTGTGTGTGTGTGTGTGTGTGTGTGTGTGTGTGTGTGTGTGTGTGTGTGTGTGTGTGTGTGTGTGTGTGTGTGTGAGAGAGAGAGAGAGAGAGAGAGAGAGAGAGAGAGAGAGAGAGAGAGAGAGAGAGAGAGAGAACAGTTGAAGCAGACAAAACTTCTAGTTCTCAGATTCACACTGCTGGGTCATTCTCATAAACTGGTGGTCAGAGGCCTTCACATTCTCACACACACTCAGAAGGGCCAAATCGTTTATTAAAATAAGGTATTGCTCTAACGTTATTTATACGCAAATGTTATGCATTATCAGCAGCTTTTCTAGCGTTAGCTAGTTTTCAGTCCATTGAGTGCAAGAATAAATTAAGTTTCCCTCAAGTAAGCAATGAGTATGCACCTTTGGCGATATAAATGATGTTATGTAACTGAAGACCGGACCTATACCGCTGAACACCAGAATGAGCACTCTGGATCCCTTTCAGGAACTCGTGGACGCTGTCCGCCAAGCACTGCCATCCAGTCCACCAGCACCTCCACCAGCGAGCACTTCTGCAAACACTGTCACCTCTCCTTCACCACCGTGCTGGGTCAAAGAATATTAAGGCAGATGCCTTATCCCGTCTCTACAGTCCCGAAGAAGTTACCAAGGAATTTGAGCCCATTCTGCCAGAGAAACTTTTCGTAAGTCGCATCACCTGGTTAGAGGAAACCATGCCCTCCTCCAATGTCTCCACCAACACTCCGCCGGGTTGCCCACCAGGTTTGCTTTACATCACACGGACACGGTGCACTCCCCTCATCCACACTTCCCACACGTCATTGGGCACTGGCCACCCTGGGGTCAATGAAACCCTCTCGCTGCTGAAAGACCGCTTCTGGTGGCCAAACATGGCATCTGACGTCAGAAGGTATGTGAGGGGTTGCAAGGAATGCGCCATCTCCAAGAGCCCTCGACTTGTTAATGAAATCTGTTTGAAAACTGTAATATTTTTCACGATGGAAACAAAGGATTGCTGTTTCCAGCATGTATCATGATAGGACAAAATAAAACGTTTTTTTTTACAGTTGTTTTGTAATTGCAGTAATATTGGAGAACTGGAATACTGGAGTTTAGCATTTCATAATTTTAAGGTTTAAAGAAAGAATATACTATGCTGTATTTATCCTTGTGATCTCTTGGGTGTTCCAGTTTGGATTTATTAATAAAAGACAGTTTGTTTGTTAAACTCCATTGTGTGTTTACTGCAGCTGCTACATATTACATAAAAAAGATCAGAATGAGTTAGACTTCACTCTTCCTTTCATACAATAGGAAGCTTGCTTTAAGACAAGCTCTGGGCGTTGCCCTCAAATGAGAACATTGAACATGAGCTGAGACAACTTTATTTACACTCTCTGCTTACATCTCAGTGAGCCTGAATCAGCAGCAGTAGTATTGAACTCTGGTAAGTCAAAACAATATTTGCTAAGAAGGTGGACTCAAATGTTTATTTAAGTGTTAAGTTACTATGTTTACTATGCTAAAAATAGGGCTTGGAAACCTGAAACGCTATTCAGAAACGGTATTGTGCTATTCAGTGTGTGTATAAGTATTTGCTCAACGCTCTACAGGGTTCTTTTTAGGGAGGGGGGTATTCTTTTCAAAAGTTTGGCTTCACACAGTTTGCTCAGAAATACTAGTTGGACTTGAGGGTTCTTATTCTTAGGACATGTACAGAACACCTACATGTATAAAAATGACTTTAAAATGCCTATTATAATAGATGGAATTATGCCAAGTTGCTAAATCTCATGCAACTAGTTTGTGAAGCTGTTACTGTAGTTTGTCTAACATTGTTGCTGAACCAATTTCCACTGCGCAGCAAGAGCACTTCCTTATACTTTGAACATTATGAAAGAAAGAAAATTTGTTAAAACTGGACAATGTGAGGGCATTTCAGAATGTGTTAGGATTTATGCATATTGCATTATTGTCACTATGGCTTTGACTTCTTAGTGGTTGTTTTCACAATCTCTGCTTATATCTCAGTGACATAGAATAAGCATACTGGTCAGTTGTCAAATATGGTAAATCATTTATTTGACTCAATTTAAGAACCCCAGACTGTAGCTCAAGATAACATTAATTAAAAAAGGGTGAATTAAAAGTTAAATTAGAATATCAACAGCAACAACAACAACAACAATAACAGAACACCTAAGTGGATCAAAATTTGATCTTGAATGTCAGTGTTACAGACAGGTTGACTTTAAAGGGATAGTTCACCCAAAAATTTTAATTCTGTCATTAATTACTCACCCTCATGTCGTTCCAAACCCCTAAAACCCATAGTCCATGTAACTCCAGTGGTTCAACCTTACTTTTATGAAGCGACGAGAATACTTTTTGTGCACAAAAACAAATAAAAATAACGACTTTATTCAACAATTTTGTTCTAGCCTGTGTCAGTCTCCTGACTCCACACGCATGCGTGTGATGACACGGGAGCTTTAACTTTAAACTGCAGTGAGAGTAAAGCGTTTCTACAAAATAAAACCAAGGGTAATGCAGATATGACGCAATCGACAGTCGACACACGTCCCGGTTCCTTGGTTAAAATAGCCATTTCTCACGATTTACAAATAGTTGGAAACATTTGGGATATTGAAAGTACTCAACTGAACAAAATATATAACACTGGCCTGGTGGTTTTTGGATATTTTACTGAAAAAATGTTACATAGTGCACCTTTAAGAGTAAAATCTGCTCCGTTATAATGATGTCTGCAAGTAGAAACAACACTCAAAAAAGTCTGTAAAACTAGGGCTAGGATAAAGGAAATGTCCTGGCAGAAAATTAGTACCTTTTCTGTTTTTATACAGATTTTTTTTTCTTACAGTGAACCCTTGCCTTGTTTGCCTCCAAAACTAATACAACATAACTTGACTTTAATTTAATAGTAAGCGCATGATGAAAGGAAACATTTTGAAAGGAAAAATTATTGCTCAAACTAATCTCAAACTTTTGAATTTGTTGTCATAAGTGGGATACAAAAAGAAGTGCCAACAAAGCAATTTTGGCTCAACCAATGCCATGAGTTTGGGGGCGGAACTATCAGTTTGTGCAACCAATAGAAGACGGGAAGAGTATGATCTGTTATCATTATTTTTCACCATGGAAACAAATGATTGCGGTTTCCTGCAGATGCATTTATCATGATAGGACATGATAAAACATGATGGATACGTTTACTGCAATTTCAGTTAAGTGTTTATTATTTCATAATTATCTTAGCTGGTTTGCTCACTTGAGTATTTGCTGTTAGTTTAAATTGTTGCTTAAGCACTGACAGCAAGACATTATTGTATATTATTAAACAATTTAACAAAAGAAAGAAAGATTTTACTCTACCATCTTGATGTCACTATGACATAGCCTACAAGAGGAAGCTTGCTTTTAGACAAGCTCTGGGCGGTCATTGCCCTCAAATGAGAACATTGAACTTGAGCTGAGACAACTTTATTTACATTCTTTGCTTACATCTCAGGGAGTCTGAATCAGAAAACTAGTCAGTAGTGAACTCTGGTAAGTCAAAAACATATTTGCTCAGAAGTTGGTCTCAAATGTTTTTATTTTTTAAATGTTAAGTTAAATGTATTTACTATGTAAAAAAAATAGGGCTTGGAAACCTGACAGTGCTGTAAAATGACGTGTAAGGATAAAAGGAAATCATGCATGATGGTTTAAACACCCGTTCTTGAATGGTTAAATTTTCTTTTAAAAATCTGTCAACATTTGTGGATGCCATGCATCATTTAAAGGGTTAAAACTGCATGATGACTTTGGTGTATAATTATTTCAAGTTGTGGTTGCTCTTGCAACAGTACTTTTAACTTCTACTAGTTTATGAAACTGCTGTTACTCTAAAACAATTGCTTCAGCATTTTACACTAAGCAGGAATACACACTTCCTTGCATACCGCAAACATCCTCTATTGTTGCAACAAGTTTACTTCTACTTCTTGGGGAGAGTGAGAGTGTTGTAACAAGTTAGTTGTTACACCATCATTTTATCCCATTAGAAATAGGGACTTTAAGCAACAGCTGCTGATGGAACGGCAACGGTGACCGGAAGTAAACTGTTAACTGCCATAGCCAAAGAACACAAAAATGACTAAGCAACAATAAAGAGCATATATTTAATCAATATATTTAACAAAATACAAAAGAGGTCATTTTTTTAAAAAGCAAGAAAAGGGTAGATTTTGGCATTAAATTATGTTCAGATTAAAATGCCACATAACTATAAAATATAACACTTAATTATCTAATCTGTCACCAGGGTTTGAAATTAACTTTTTCACTCACCGGCCAATTTGGCAACTTAATGTTTAAGTTACCGGCCATTCAAAACTTCTTGCCAAAAATAAACCAGATTACCTACGTCACAGCTAATATATATATATATATATATATATATATATATATATATATATATATATATATATATATATATATATATATATATATATATATATATATATATATATATATATATATATATATATATAATTTATATAGTCAGAATTTGTCCTCTAACATTTAATCCATCCAAGTTAGTGCACACACTTAGGAGTAGTGTGTAATGAAAACCTACAAGGGTAACTTCCATATTACATCAGAAGAACATCACATGCATCACAATACAATAGACATTAAACATTAGCCGCTGTTGCTTAAAGTCCCTAATGTGTTCCTGAGGCGACAGCAGAATTATATTTCTGTTGCAGAATTGTGTTGAATTGTGAACTGTTTTTACAGAAAATACACAGCAACTTTGACTGTTGAACAACCATGACACCCAACGCCACTGCACATCACTGTGGAACGTCAACTCAGAACCTGGTGGCATCCATCCTTCCTCCTCTACTCATCATCGAGCTGTTACTCGGTCTACCAGGCAATGTGTTGGCACTGTCAGTCTTCAGCAAAAACCTTATGTCTTTGAGAGCCAACGTTATGTTCCTCTTCAACCTGGTTTTGTCAGACTTTTTGCTTCTCGTGAGCCTACCCTTCCGTATTGACAACTTCATACGTGGCGAGAAGTGGATATTTGGAGACGCATGGTGTCGGGTCAACCTATTTATGCTGTCAGTCAATCGTTCGGCCAGCATTGCCTTCATGACTGCGGTGGCGGTTGACCGCTACTTTAAAGTGGTCCATCCGCATCACAAAATTAACCACATAAGTACAAAAAAAGCAGCTGGGGTTGTCGGCCTCATCTGGGCTGTTGTGATATCTCTAAGGATTCCTTTGCTGGCCAACACTCTTCTGAATGTTGAAAATAACAGTTCCCTTTGTAGGAGCTTCAGTAACTATGAGAAACCACCACTAGGCATCCGCCTCCATTATGCAGTGTTTATTTTAGAGTTCTTTGTGCCTCTATTACTTCTGGTCTTCTGCTCTGTGCGTATTGCATGTATCCTACAGTCTCGCCAGATGGACAAGGACAAGAGAGGGCAAAGGGCTATTCGAACTGTATTAGTGATCGTAGGGGTTTTTGTCTTCTGTTTCTTCCCTAGCATTGGCACAGGATTGACAGCAATCTATTTAAAAAACCTTGGAGATAAGTACTGTAAGGCTTACAATCTCACCAGTCAGTTGTTCTCTATGTCCATAGCCTTTACCTACCTAAACAGTGCTCTTGACCCGGTCATCTATTGCTTCTCCAGCTCTATCTTCCGCAATTATTTGAAAAAAGCTATAAACCAGACTGGATTAGCAAAGCTACAGATGAGCCGACGGGACAGTATGCCCAGCGGAAGTGATTGAGAATGGATTGGATTTTATGAGCATTGGTGCAGTGTTACTGCTTAATATACAATTACTTTTTATTGTATTTTGTTTGTCTAGTTTTCTTTATGATACATATACATATATACATACTATTATATTTTGGACATATATTGTTTTGTATTCTGATGCAAACAGTAGAAATTGTATATAATACATCATAGCATAAACATTATCTGCTTTTAACGTAATTAATAAATAAAAAGTATTAATAAAGCCACAAGGAAAATTTTTTTTTTTTTTTTTTTAGAAATTTGAATAAATAATGAAATATGTATATATTATTATTTCAATAATCATTTCAATTATTATTTAAGTTTTGTATTATATTAAATAATTGTGTTATTTCAATTATTTCAATATTACATAACATACATTTTCTTGTTGTTTATCCATAATTCAGATTCTGTGTAACTGTTTTTACAAATGGCCTCGTAACAGCTTGAGCTAAACAGACCACCAAGAAAATGCAAAAGCAACTGCAAGCACTTGTTATTACCCATATTGCTTCAAACACGGATGAAAATACGGGTTGTTAGAAATAAAGACACAGATGAAATTTGGCTCCAATCATGTCGTCATAGCTGTAACAGAGGGCTAGAGTGGAAGCAGAACAGGGTCTCTTAACTGCCAGTGGGGACGATTGCACTTCAAAAGCTTTTCAAAACCACAAGGGTTTGGGTATTTTTGGAAAATATTAGTGTAATATTGCTGCCCAGTTGTATCAGCACAAACATATGTTGTTAAAACATACCTTGATTCTGAGATTAAATTATATTTGTTTTTAATGTTTTTGCAGAACCTCCAAGAGCCTCCAAGTCAAAGTTAAAGGGATAGTTCACCTAATACACATTTCTTTCTGCTGTGGTAGTATTATGAATAGGGATGCACCGAATCCAGATTTTTGGGGTTCGGCCGAATACCGAATCCACTGGTTAAGATTCAGCCGAATCCGAAACCGAATACCGAATTCTTCTCCCATCCTCAGTCCATTATCACAGTAAACACATTAACAAAGTAAACAACCTCCACAGCAGTGTAGGGATGCTATTGACCATTTAACCGTTAACAGAAAGTAAGAACTTTGACCGAATAAATCTGCCAGTTAAACGGTTTAAATGTTTTTAACGCTTTTTTTTTTGTTTGTTTTTTTATGCATGGTTAAGAAAAATATGCTGTATAGCATTATGTGTTCACTCACGGAGAGCGTCAACATGTGCAACCACAAACCAGATATATCTCGCAAAATGAAGCAATGGAAAAGCTTACTGTGTGGGACCATTTCGACAGAAAAATATATAGCAGTAGTACAAGCTCCTGACTGGTGGAAAGCAAATGAAAGGCGCTTCCCGAGGCTGGCCACAGCGAGGCGTTATCTCTGTGTTCCCGGGACATCAGTGCCATCTGAAGCCTTGTTTAAGGTTTTTAATAGTGTGGTTTTGGTCAAGTTTACTAAAGTAAACATTGTTGCGTATGTTCTTCTTGCCGCTGTTTCCTGATGGTTTATAGAAAAATTACCCCTAGTCGTCCTCTGTCGTTTCAAAGAACAACACAACGGAGAGCGCAGGAGGCGCACGCGCGCTGTCAGCCGAGGTTCGCACACTGCGGAGATAGAAGGATTGAGGTTGTTTTCTGCCGCGGGTTTAACAGTCAACAGGCTGCGCTCCAGACTAACCCACATCACTTCAACATGTTACTTAAAAAACAAACAAACAAACAAAAAACGTACAAGGTGTGTGTTGAGGTAGCCTAGGCCTTCTATTTTTATTTGACAAAAAAAAGGTAACACTTTACATTAACAGTACATGAATAATCATGTATTAATACATTAATTAATAGTTAATTCAACATTAACTCATGATTAGTGAAGATATGAACTAATCATGGACAAATAAGGAGCTATCATGAACTAAGACAGGAGTCATAAGGATTCATGCATGAAAAACAGTAGCATTAATACATGTTAGTACATGTTTGATAATTAATGCATTAATTAACATGTATGGTTAAACTAAATCAAACAGTCTCCTTAAGAATAAATAAGAAGTACTCTGACTTTGAATTAAACATGTGATTTAATACTGTCATAATTTGAACTGTAATAGCCTATTATAATCTGCCATCTGCAGCTTTGTGATTTTTAGCCATTTTTGTGAGCCATTAATTACACACATTTGTCTAATCAAATGTGGAAAATAGACTAATAACTATCACTAATCATTTTAATTTGATATAAACCGTTTTCAGATGTTTATAGTTCAATTAGGCTACGTTTAGTCACAGCTAGTTTTCTTCACGGAACTACAGTATGTAGGGGTTGTTTCTGGTGGGATACTCATTAGTGGCGCTCTCGGTGCTCCTAGCGCGTTAAGATGGGCATACACTGTGCAATTTCTGTGCAATTTCAGCAAGGTTACCTACTCACACTGTACGAGTAGATCGCATGCGATGTAAAGCCAAAGCTCACGGTTTATGTGCTCACACTGTGCAGTCCGATCGTCGAGCGCGACTGGTCTGCTCACACTGTACGAGTGAAGATGCACTGAATATGCGGTGTAAAAACCTATAATAGAGAGATAGCCTATCAAATGCATCAGCTATCGATATCAAGAGCATTTAGCATTTACAATTTATGTATATAAATGAACATTATTATTAGGGTAGGTCTACTTTTATTATCAAATTGATATTACATTTATTGCCCCGCTCTAATTTTATAACGTAGGCTATCAATTCATAGCCTAACCGATAGCCTCTGCATAATTAAAGAATAGACAGATTAGCTTAATTACTCCTCATTATTTAAATACATTTTGCCCAATTAAACAAGGAATTATAGGCCTATAATTAAAATGATTATCAGTCTATAATGTCATAACACTGCAATAATATTATCAGAAAGTAAGAGCAGCTTTATTTAAAAAACAACTTGTTTAACACGAAATGGGCCTATACTTCTCTTCTAATATGTTTCACAATATGGGCCACAAGAGCAATATTAAGAATATAAATTAAGACAGTTATAGGCATATCAGCATATTTTAAAGAAGATGAATCTTGTCTCTGTGAGAATATGCGCCGAAAGCTCGTCAGATTGCGTTTTTGCGTGATATCCACTGACTCGCCTTCATGATTTAAAACTAAAAGAAAAAAAATCTATATTGCGCCGTGACATATTGTCATTCTTTTCTTTTATCAAATGATGGACAACGGTTCACATTTTTCCCATGATAATAAAATTAAGTAAATATTAAATAATAGTAAATAAAATAATTTGTGAAAGTAAAACAAGTAAATTAATATTCAAAGTTAAATTAATAAAAGATTCACTGATAGGCTAAACACGATGGTTTGAACGTCTTAGATTATCCATTTTACAACACGAACTGGAGGCAAGCAACAGTTTGCTAAATTTCTGCTATTTGATAACTGCCTACAGAACTTAAAGATCTCCCTCTTTTCGTTTTCTTTCTTACTGCATTAAAAATGAAATGGTTCAACTTCTGCTTTCGCACAGGCATAGTGATAGGAAATAGGGCAATCAGTTCGTAGCTCTGCTTCAGCTGTTTAATAACCTCACGAGGAGCGACCAGAATTTCTGACATGCCAGAAATTCATCCGACCATCCGATTGCCGATCGGGAGAGGTTTGTCGCCTCTCGTTTCCCCTGTACACTGCACGAACACCTCACGACAAACGACGCACGATAAAGCTGAAAATCGTCCCGACCCAAAAAAGAGTCGCACGAGTCAGAATTTGGCTCGAAATCGGACGAAAATCGCACAGTGTATGCCCAGCTTTAGTTGTGTTCCTTCGGTATTGCTGGCATTTTCATCAAATTATATATGTCGACTGCTTTGGTGTATGATTGTTGTATTGGGATATTTCTGGAGGTGTGTACTTTAAATAACTGTATTTTTTAATTGTTTAAATGTAACTTATATGCTTCGATTAGCATTAGCCGGTGAATGCGCCCTGTTTTACATGTAAACATGCCTTATGTGTGTCTTTACAGGTATGTTTGGGCTTTCTTTTAAGTCCATATATGTTTAATTATATAAATAAAAGAACTAGCCTACAAATACTTTTTATCTTTGTTTTTGTTTTTTGTACCAAGGGTGTAAAGGAATAAGGATTCTTAGTGTATATGTTTATTCATTTTGTAATGAATGAATTGTTAGTGCATCATTGTGTCATGACTTTACTTCAGGGGGCACGGCATTACTATCTCATGGTTAACTTACCATACACTAACATCAACTAATGGCTTGTTAATGTATGACTATGTCATAACTTTACTTGAGGGGGCACATCATGATTAATTCATTATTAACTAACATACACTAACATCAACTCATGGCTTGTTAATGCATCATTGTGTCATGACTTTACTTGAGGGGGCACATCATGATTAATTCAGTGTAATCTACTTACCAAATTCAGCTCATGATTTATCATAAACTTACTATCAAATACACATGTAACTAGTATAAATATTCAGCCCAGTAAGAGAATGGAGGTTAAGTATCATCACGGCCTGTGTCTGGGTGGAGAGAGAACTGTACGGATCCCAGCAGACGATCCCTCACTTCCTGACTTTACTGCATGTTTCCTGTTTGGTTATTTTTTGTGAACTGATTTCTCAGGAACTGTTATAAGTCACAGTAGGTTTAGTTTGATGGGAAAGAGAAAATCACAAAACAGACTGAGACCTTTTGAGATAAAATATAGCAGATTTTGTATTTTCTATGTTTGATAAGGGTGATCAGAGAAAGTAATGAAAAACTATTCCTGTGGCTTTCAGTAATATTTATGATGAAGCTTCTGATAAAAATGGTTTAAATTATGACAATAATACATTATTCATTATTAGAAAGCCTGTTTGATTTAGTTTACCCATACATGTTAATTAATGCATTAATTATCAGACATGTACTAACATGTATTAATGCTGCTGTTATTCATGCATGAATCCTTATGACTCCTGTCTTAGTTCATGATAGCTCCTCATTTGTTCATGATTAGTTCATATCTTCACTAATCATGAGTTCATGTTGAATTAACTATTAATTCATGTATTAATACATGATTATTCATGTTCTGTTATTGTAAAGTGTTACCTTTTTTTGTCAAATAAAAATAGAAGGCCAAGGCTACCTCAATCCACACCTTGTATGTTTTTTGTTGGTTTGTTTGTTTGTTTTTTAAGTAACATGTCTAAGTGATGTGGGTTAGTCTGGAGCGCAGCCTGTTGACAGTTAAACCCGCGGCAGAAAACAACCTCAATCCATGTATTAATACATGATTATCCATGTACTGTTATTGTAAAGTGTTACCAAAAAAGAAAAAAAAACGATTCCGGTTCTTCAACTGTGTTGAACTGTGTTCAACTTCAATACTGTGAGAGCCCTCCCGGTCAAAACGGCCAAGCCTTAATGTAAATAGTAAAATAAAACAATTATTTACTGCGTTGCTTGGGCCCGGGGATCAGGTAGCGGAGTTCGCTGGGCAGCAGCAGAGCGGAGCGCGGCAAGCTCTCTTTCGGATTCCCCTTGGCGGGAGGCCATATGTTCCATGATTTGCTGCTGGCGGATGCTCACCTCAGTGAGGTGTTTGAGAAGCTCGTCCATGTTGGGGGAGGAGCGCCACCTAGGGAAACAGAGAGGGAAGGTGAGCCAACAGAAAACAAACGGAAATCCCCCTACCAAAACAATCCGAAGGACTTCCAGGGTGAACCCGGAAGTGCGGCGAACTCAGCGTGCGGGGAATGTGCCGGTGACTTCTTCAGTGTAATGCCCACATTCTCCACCAGTGTGACAGGGTGAAGAAGCACACGACACAAGGATGCAGGTGAGTTCCCCGAAGGGTGGATTTTATTCAAGGTGAATGTGAAAATAGGCAGGTTAGAGTGCAGACGGTGGGTACTTGGTGCTCGGCGTCTCGTCTTCAATTCTCCCAGTGCGGTGCGGTGCAGTGTGGGTCCGTGCTCTTCTCCCATGAAGTGGCTGGCGGTCACACGCTGCTGTCTGTGGGGAATAGCAGAGAGTAAGGTTAGCCGAGTCTTGTGGAGACATCTCTCACCTCTCCGCTCGTCTCTCAGCCTTATGAAGCGGGTGGATAATGATCCGCAGCTGTGACCGCTCAGCCCGTGATGAGCGGGTGCAGGTGTGGCTGTTCTGTTTCCAGGGCGACGCTGATGGAGGCTTGGGACGTTTCTCACAATACATTTATTAAGAATTTATAACATGTGAGTTAAAAAGGACTCACTATTTGGCAGGTTTTGCGTTAAAGTCACCTCCTTATTCTCCTTTAACAGTCAGAAGCAAAGCATGCTGGGGACTAGAAATCTGTCAGAAATTGCTGTCAGTCACCGCACCGGTGTTGATACTGTACTTCAGAATCACAAATTCTACGTCTTGGAGTATAACCTAAATAAGAATTGTCAATTGTCAAAACATTACAATAAATCGCGCTAACAACGGTGATTAAATCTAACAATGGCTCGTATAACATAAAACCGTGCAAATTATTTTTATTGTTATACTTTATTTTGTTCTCAAATTGTTAATGTTAACAGCATTGGTATTGCACGACTATGTGTATTTAGTGTTTATTAGCATTACCGGTAGATTTCAATTTCTGTACAGTCTATTGTTTTGCTTTTGACTACTGGTGAATCTCCAATTGTCACTGATGATTGTCGTTTGGGCCTTTCTGGATTACAATCCGCAATCAAAATTATAAATTTAAGTATTCCATCTGCTGTGAGAAAAAGCTATAAATTATTGACTGGTGAGAGAGCCTGGCAGATCTGTCACAATATTTATATTTACTTCCATTAAAAAAAATCATATTTTCAAGCTAGTTAATAGTTCAAGCACACCTGCATGTACTAAAGTATTTAGAAAAATGCATGCTGGTGACTAGAAATCTGCTGTAACTGTGTGCACATACATTGACATTTATATGGGAACATGTTTGTGCAATATATGTACACAACAAAGGATAAAACTTTTAGTTGGATACAACTGTATGAATTTTAAATGTAATGCTATTTTTGTCTTCATTTCTAAATATTTTATATGTATCAATATATAGCCATACATGGCCAATGCATATATTGCAGTATATTGACAAATATAAGCAATAGTTTCCCATGTATGGAAATGTTTTATGTAATATATTGCATTATATTTTGCAGTGTATTTCCATATATTTTTGTTCAGTAATGGTAACACTGCATGAGATCAAACAGCTAAGCTAAACACTGGGATCAAACAGCTAAGCTACAGAGCTAAAAACACGTACCTCCGTAGTCTGTACCAATGAAAGAAAGGGGCGGGCTTTCGACCATGGCGCACACCAGGAGGCATAAACAACAGGCTTGTATACTGTAGCAGAGCGACAACTCATTGACCACGTATTTTCTGATTGTGACATTTTAGACACGTCACAAACCTCCCTACACTTTACACAGGGTGCTTCTCAATACTCAAATTGATGCTTCCTCATTTCCTCTCTCCTCTGTCCTCCAGCCTGTGACCCGGAAACCGATCAAAGTTAGCCATCTTGAAGGACATCTCAAAGAGGAAAGAAAATGAGGATGTACAAATTAGAAATGTAAGCTTTTTGTAAGCACCATCATGTAAAGTCTGGCCAGAGGAGAACTGGCACCCCAACTGAGCCTGGTTTCTCCCAAGGCTTATTTTTCTCCATTAGGTCATGGGGTTTTGGTTTCCATGCCACTGTTGCCTCTGGCTTGGCTTGCTCATTTGGGGACAATACATTTTTCAACTAAATATCCAAATAAATCTAATTATTAAACTAAATTAACCATATAAACTAAATTACTGATCTAATTACTGATCTAAAGCCCACAATCTAAAGTGTCACTGTATGATAATTGAAATTAACTGATGACATCACCGTTTTCTCCGGAACGGCTATACGGCTGAATAAAATTATGTTGCATTATTTTCCTGTTTAACACTGTAAAGCTGCTTTGAAACAATCTGCATTGTTAAAAGCGCTATATTAATAAAGTTGACTTAAAGTGTTTTTTATTTAAGAAGCGGCTTTGCACATATTAGCAAAAGCTCAAATCCTATTAGTTGAGTAGTGCAATTGAAAAGAGATTAGAACAACTATCTAAAAAAAACTGTCACATTAAGAGCATGCAAATGCACACAAAAAGTATTCTCTGAACATTGGTCTGAACAGATCATTCATTCTAAATTAAATGTTTATTGCACCGAAAATTTGTCCTTGTGTGAACAATCTTTGAACGTTTTTAAGGAATCTTTTGTGTTCTATGGAAATAATAAATGACAGAAATAATGGAAATAACAGGCTAAGAGGGAATAAGGGAGTAAATTATGACAAGGGAGAGTAAATTACAAGGAGAGTTTTTTTGTTTGTTTTTTGTGAACTATATGTTTGGTAACTAATGTTTAGTTACTAAGCCAAACTAATGTTTGGCTTGGTTTGTTTTGGTACGTTGCAGTCCAACCATTTAGAACATACAAGTTAACATGTTTACAGTTTAAAGTTGTCTCAGGCTTCACACCATAACCACTTCCACATTTCACAGATAAATATTTATACACTGAGACAGTTTGTCACCTCTTTCTTGGCTTTGAAGAAATGAAGACAACGTTGAAGATCTCAATGAAGAAGTAGCAGTGACAATCTACATTAAGCACCTGGGTTCATCAAAGTCAGAACACAGGAAAAATAGTACATTGGTCCTTTAGTCACCGTGTCCGTGACATTACCTTATGACAACGTTGGTGATGGTTATGATAAAATTTCATTTTTGATCCTTCAGCATCACTTACACAAACCGCCTTGAGTGCCTGGTTTTTCAGCTGGCTAAAAACTCTTTGGTGGACACATGCCTTAAAGGGATGAATTGAGAAATCAACTTTCCCTTGAGCTTTTGATATATAAAAGATCATGGTAATATAAGAATATCCTGTAAGTTTCAGTGCTGAAAACTTCCTTGTTAGTGAAAGAAAAGCTTTAATTGACACCAGGCCCAGCAAACGATCGATCAACAGAAGAAGAACAACACCTGATTCTGTAGCCCCGCCCACCGACTCGTGCCACTAACATGACATAGGCCTACAAAGAGAGCTAAACCGCATCAAACTTCTAAACATACCGCATAAGCTTCATTTGGTTTCCAATATTATGAATGCATGGATTAACTTTATTTTTAATGAATATCCAGCTCACGTGGGGAAGACTTTGCGTTTGTTCCTTCATTTCTGATCACGGATTCGTTTGTAAACAAGAGACTGGATTTGCAGACAGGATGAGATTACATGAAGGAATTAAGCAACACACTTGTTACAAGCACGCCAGACTCTACCCACTCCCAAGCACCACGCACAGCATTTCCCGAGTACTGATCACTCACACCTGCAGCTCATCATCACCTCATCACTGCCTGCACTTAAGCCCCACGCTCTCACACTATCACTGTCCGGTCTCGTTTGCACAATGCTAACCTGTTTGCTTACCTCAAGGACTCTCCCGTGCTACTTACCTGCTTCCTCGTCTCCAGTGTGTCTCCTAGTCCTCGTCTCCTGTCTCCATCGTCTCCCTGGCTCCTGTGTTCCGTCCTCCTGGTTCTCCTTCGAAAGACATTGAGTATTATCATCCATGTTACCTGCATTATCCTGCCATTCATCACTCTGACTGCTCACCTGACCCACTCTGCACTCTGGACACTCAATAAACTGTTTGTATCTCATTCACCTGTTCTCAGTTTCTCTGTATTATAACAACACCAATGTGAGTAAAACATGTTTTTTATATGTGATATTGCATTGTTACAGATCGTTTGAAATAGATCTATTGATTGTGTACGTGTCTAACTTAACATACCTTAGCACGCGGTCAAAGGCTGGAGAATCCTTTATTTGTGGTTCTTGATTCGCGTTGTTCACTCTCTTGACTTGATATTTGAAGGAAAAATACAAAGTTTTGATCATGCAGTCTGCAGCGTACTGCCGTACGCGCCTGTGTCTGTGTGATGCGCGGTTCACGCTTATATCCACTGATCGGGCCGGCCAAGTAATAAAAAATAACATTCCAATCAATCGCGGGTGGATGAGAGATAAATCATTGTGTTTGTTTGATAAAGACGTTTTGCGAGCCCTTTGGGACGAATTATTCCGGTTGCCGTTTTCCCGCGCTTCAAAACAATCCCTCACGGTGTACTCGTAGGGAGCCGAAGGTCATTAAATATGCAAAAATTATCCAATCCTATCCGTGGGTGTTTACTTCCAAGTCTTCAGTGCGGCACGCCCATAAAATCTGAGCGTGTAGGAGAGAGCCTCAAAAGCAGGGTAGAAAATAGCCTATTACTTATTCATTATGATGTTTTTGAATGTGAAAACCAAGCAAACATCATAAGTTGACCTCAGACAACAGTATAAAAAAAAGGCCAGTTCATGACACCTTTAAAGGGTTAGTTCACCCAAAAATGAAATTTCTGTCGTTAATTACTCACCCTTGTGTCATTCCAAATCTGTAAGACCTTTGTTCATCTTTGGAACACAAATTAAGATATTTTTTATGAAATCCGAGAGCTCTCTGACCCCTCCATAGATAGCTGTTTAATTAACACTTTCAAGGCCCAGGCCCAGAAAGGTAGGAAAGGCATCGATAAAATAGTTCATGTGACGAGTAATTAATGACAGAATTTTCATTTTTGGGTGAACTAACCCTTTAATGTAAGTTTGTATGTTTGAATAAATCTGTTATGAAAAAGTTTTTTGAAATGTTTGTATTTCCAAACACAAATTGGACTAGAAACATAATTATATCCTTAAATTAATTAACTCTGGCATGAAACTCTAGATGGCGCAGACTGATACCGGTAGTGTTGCTGTTAGCAGTCTGCAGTGCGCAGGGCCGGCTCTAGCTCTTTGGTTGCCCTAGGCGAGATTGAGTTTTGCGCCCCCCCCTCCTTAATTGTTAAGCCCACCGGCAACTATAGTTGCCAGTGTACAGTTGTAATTTTCCTTCTGTAAGTATTTTTCTAGATATTATCCATGTTTTATATCTTAATGACACACAAGCAGACAACCAAATAAAGGATTTCAAAAAAATAAAAAAGTATTAACTTCCTTCCTGTCACATGAGACTGCCAACTTCCTACCACTACTTCCAGGGAGCACAACGAAGGCAAACCCTCCCAAAGAAAGGATATTTTCATGTTACTAATAAATATTTTTTGTTAACATATATATATCAACATAATCATGAAGGTCTCTAGAATCATCCAAACAAAACAAATCTTACAACAGATCTATAGTTTTTAGTATACTTAGTCAAACATAATACATTTGATTATGAATAAAGATTGATCTGTTGAAAGCAGTTATTTTGAGTTAGATGCTAAATGTTCTCCTCTTATTCATATTTGACATTGAAGGGGTGCATACAACATATTTGCCCACTGGCAACTATAGTTGCCACAGATTCAAAAACGATTTTCAAGAAAATATACAAAAACCTGGGGAAAATAAATGTAGAACATGCCATTCAGAAAAAATTGGGCACAAATGGGTTAAGTATTTATAAAAACTATACAAACAAAATGCTCCTATAATTACTACAGGACTTAAAAAGCTAATTATAACTTAAATGATTCACTCTAATAAATTGCACATACAAAAATGCTACAAAGAACGTTGGAGGATATTTAACAAATTATGACTCAAACTATGGATGAACAAACAAAAATGCTTTTAGTCACTCCAACACTTAATCAAGAAAATTAAGACTTGAAGGATCAACTGCAATAAATTGGTCATACAAAAATGCTAGAAAGAATGTTCAAGGATATTTACCAAATATTAACTCCATAAACTGTGCAAAAACTCTCTTAAGCACCTGTAAAGACACTTAAGCAAATTATGACCCATAAACTGAATTAACTATACCCTCTACAAACAAAAGTGCTATTATGGATACACTGTACTTACCACTACAAAATTAAAATATATAAGTTCTTGTAGCTCTATCCCTATCTTAAATAATAAAAGATGAACAGTTGTTTGTGGCATTTCTATTCACCTTCAAAATTGACGCAGCATTAAAATTTGGCTCGTCTGGATTTCCTTTTTTTCAGTGAAATGCGTAGTAATATGTAGATAACTAGCTAGCTAGTGATAGCTTAGTGACAGCAATGAAACGTCCAATGCCGTCCAAAATTAGTTGATAATACGAAGTAAATTTATTTCGTTTGACACCTTTATGGCTGAGATGAGAAGACTTACCTCTATACTGGGCTTTCTTTTGATCGTCTGCCTTTCTCTTTTTCCATCCCTGTGCACTCGAGGGTTTAGACTGCTTCATTTTTGAAGAACGCGCCAGTGATGAGCACTTGCCTGACCTAACGCCTGAACGTCTGTGCTCGACAATACTCACCATCAATTCAATCTACTAATCAGGTTAAGTAATTAAACATGTGGCTGAGGGGGCGCCCAAGGATGATCATGTTTAATAAACAGTATGTTTTATTTTGCTAGTTTTAATTCTATGCTTAATGGGAAGTAAGTTTAAGGGCGCCACTAGAGGACGCCTGGCTGCGCCCCCAACAAATTTGTCGCCCTAGGCAACCGCCTAGCTCGCCTATAGCAAATGCCGGCCCTGGCAGTGCGCTTTCAGAACACATCTGGAACCAACATATAAGATCTAAGTGAATTATGTTTTATTCTACATCCCTGCACATATTGTGTGTTCAATTCCCTGCCCTTAAAACAGCATCCACCTAAAAAAGCTCTATGTCCAGAGGTATATTAAAATGCGGACAAATCAACTCATCAAATTAAAGTGTAAGACTCGTCGCCTTCCATTGTCAATTGCGCTCATTCCTGTTGCATGTCCTTAATCTGGCAAGCAAGTCGAGTTTGAGGAGGAGGGGGTCGGGAGAAACAACCCTCTCCAATATTTTGAATTTGGACTGCAGTACCCATTTCAACCACAAGCTGTCAATATTACATACTGCACCTTTAAAGTTAAAGGATTAGTTCACTTTTAAATAAACTTTTGCTGATAATTTACTCACCCCCATGTCATCCAAGATGTCCATGTCTTTCTTTCAGCAGTCGAAAAGAAATTAAGGTTTTGGATGAAAACATTCCAGGGGTTTTCCCCATATAATGCACTTCAATGGGCACCAAATGGTTCAAGGTCCAAATGACAGTTTCAGTACAGCTTCAAAGGGCTTTAAACAATACCAAACGATGAATAAGGGTCTTATCTAGCGAAACGATCCGGTAAATAGTAGTTTGGTTTGGGTTTTGTGTTGGGATTCGGATATTCATGCTCCATGTGTTTGTCTTTTGTTGTCAGCACACAGAAGGAGCATTTGCTCATTCTTGTGCACTGTCTTGTCGTGTGAGTGAGCTCTCTTCTGTCCATGTGTTATGTTTTGTCTTGTGTTGTGTGCTTTCATGTTGTCATGTTTTGTGTGAACATGCAGCTGATGAGTTCTCATTAGCTGCATGGTCATGTCACGTTTGGTGTGAGCACATGTCTTGTCAAGTGTTTCTTTGTGCCATGTGCTCATGTCTATTGTCTAACCCCGCCCACCTTGTTTCCTGATTATTAGTTCATATGCCTCACCTGTCTTCCCTCGTTACCCTCTTTTGTTTGTTCCCTATTTATTCTCCTTGTGTTTGCAGTCCAGTGCTGGATCATCGTCAACTGTTACCCATCGAATGTACCTTGTGTTTCCCTGCTCCCTACGCCAAGCCAAGCTCAAGTCCAATCTTGTTTTTACCCCTCGGGGTAGTTTTGTTTTGTCTTGTTTTATTTTGTTATTATCATTAAAAAGCCCATATTTTCTCTGCATCTGAGTCCTCGCTCCTTTTCCCTTCAACAAACCCTGACATAAGTTCTCTTTAAAAAAAATTGCAAATTATAAAATAATCAAATAGATCCTAAATGTAAATGGTTATTAAGTTACTAGTTCATATATTATTAATCACTGAAATGTCAACGTACCATTATCTCAATAAACAATTGTTAATCATGAACAAGTGATGATGATCAAACCATTAGTAAATGATGAGTATATAATTTATTGATGCATTGTTAAAGTTGTAAGCTGGTCTGTTAAAACCCACAAAAATGCAATTATGCTAAAGCTATTTTTTTTTTAAAGAATGAATTACTAGTTGTCAAATAAATAAAAATTTAAAAATGACTTAAAGCCAGGGGATTGCAGTATGTTAAGTTAAATCCCTTCACTCAACAGTGCAGACTTGTGTTCTGTGTGGGATCTAGTGAAAATGTGAACTGGTTTTACCCTCCACTGAAGCTCACATCAGGTGCACGTTAAAGATGCCATGTGTGTCAGTAAAGGGTTTCTGCAGGTTTCATCAAATCTAATTTAATGCTTTTTAATGCCTTTTTAATGCCAATTTTTTTTAATGCCATATATATGTCGCTAAATGTCGATAGATGACGTCATACAGCAATTAGAATATTTGCATTCACATTCTGCCAAGTGTCAGCCCTTTAGATTTGTTTGCTTCTCTGCTGCTACCATTTATGCTCCCATTATATATTTTAATACAGCCAAATTCCCAATAAAATTGTTACATCTATTTATTTTTCTATTTTTGTTGTCAGACAATATAAAATGGTGACTGAAACGCAGCCCATTAAGACTACATACAGGGCTCGAAATGAAGCCGTGTCATTCACTTGTACGAGTAAAACAGTTGCTTGTCCGGGAAAAAAAGAAGGATTTTTGTGGTGTAAAATTTCTAAAACAATATCTTTTCAGAATATTGGAGCTTTGACATACTTGAATCACATATGTGTGATAGATTTGTGTCTGTTATCAATCAAACTAAATAATTTAAATTTAAATAATTCTTGGTCGTGTGATTTCGCTTAACTGTATCAAGTTATAAAAACTCCACATTTTGAATTTTTACCGCAGTATGTTTAACTGAGTTTCTTTATGTGTGCGTCACTCATGTGTCCATTTCTCCTCGAGATGGTGCACAAGCCTCAACAGCTATTTTTTTCAGGAGAGCCACGCTGATAGGGCCAAATCAATAGCCACTTTTACCGCAAAGTTATCAAAAGTTACATCGAGTCATAAATAGCATGTCTGCTTATCAGTCCGTCATCCCTGAACATACAATATGCAAAGCAATAAATACAAAAGGTAGATAGATAGTAGGTATGCATAATATATTTTAATGTAAACTTTCTGTCAATCGATTAAAAAAAATGAGACACAGAGAGAGGTGCGCCTGCGCAGTGGCAGGAAAGCAAGATCTTGCGCTCGTGCGGCAAGTAGCGGTGGTTTCGGAAGCTAGATCAGGTTATATTCATCACATTGCGCTTTCTGCTGCGTAGGCAAATCCGCCTCATTCGCGCATCCAGTTCGCGCGAATTGGGCACGAATTGAGCGTCTTGCGCGTTACGCGCGAATGGTGCTTTTCTGCATTCACGCGTTTGAAGCGAATTCGCGTCTGACGCCCGAGTTGAAAAATTTGAACTTTGGCGTCAATTCGCGCCGCGTTAACCAATCAGGAGCCTGTTCGCTGCGGTCACGTGGTAAAGTGACGTGATGAGAAACCCTGCATAATTTAAAAATACAACTATTGTGTCACAAAATGTCGTTTTAAGACTTTTTCAGGTGAGAATGTAGTTGTTTAAAGCTCAAATCTGTGATTTATTTATAAAGAGAGCCCCTATTTAATAAAAAATAATCTTGTGTTTTTGGAGTTGTGAGATCCAGGCGATCAGTGTAAACGCTGCGTTCACACCAAACGCGAATAGAGCGTCACAATCGCGTCTACCGTGTCTAGTTTCACGCGCGAACATTTTGAATGCATTCGCCGCGGCTAATTGGACGCGCGTAGAAATCGAGCACTGGAAGCGAAATTGACGCGCGTTCAAGGCACTCCAGGAGAAATATGTCATAAAACACCACTCTGCCTCTTTTCATTAAAAATATATATTAAGCATTAATAGCCACACAAATGTGGTCCAGGCGACTCCTACATTATCTTCAGTGCATGTATATTTAAATATCCTTAAAAAATAAAGTTATGAACCTTCTCTTTGCCCTCAGTCAAAACGATTTGGCAGACAACAAATTATAGATTCATGACACCAAAGATCGCCCGTTAGATCTACACAAGATGCACCACTACAGGACATCAGAGCCAGCGGCAGACGTCAGAAGGACTAGCCGAGGAAAGGCTGCCCTCGCCGGGGTTATGAGCGGTGATTGCCCAGTGATCACCTGGATCTCACAACTCCAAAAACACAAGTTTTTTTTTTTAAATAGGCGCTCTCTTTATAAATAAACACAGATTTGAGCTTGAAACAACTACATTCTCATCGGAAAAAGTCTTAAAACTACATTTTGTGACACACTAGGAGTATTTTAAAATATGCAGGGTTTCTCATCACGTCACTTTAACACGTGACCGCAGGGAGCAGGCTCCTGATTGGTTAACGCGGCGCGAATTGACGGCAAAGTTCAAATTTTAAGCTCGGGCGTCAGACGCGAATTTGCTTCAAACGCGTGAATGTACCAACACCATTCGCGTGTAACGCGCGTAACCGCGCAAGACGCCCAGTTCGCGCGAATGAGGCGGATTCGCGTCCTTCGCGCCGCACGAAACGCGCCTTCAGCCCCGTTCACACCGCCAGCGACACGCAGCGACAAAGCGACACGATCCCATTCATTTCAATGGAGCGCTGGCGACTTCCGGCGACACGAGCGACAGTGACCGTTGGCGACAGAATGTGGGCGTGTCAAGCGACACGAGACAATCGACAAAAGTTCAGAAATGTCAATTTTATGCAAATGAGAAGCGATTTTCGCGAGCGACAACCTATAGGAGTGAAGTCAGTGGAGTGCACGTGATCCGTCTGCTGTACAGCTACTGCGGTGTCGTGTTAAGATGGAGGAGAAGTTGATTTTAGATGTTAGCAATTTCCCTGTTCTTTACTATATGTCTCTGTGTACATACAGAGACACATTTTTTTTTTAAATGATGCATGGAAGGACGAGGGTGATCTGCTAATGACGTTTATAGGCAACCCGTAGTGGGAACGCCCATTAGCGACATGAATCTCTGGCGCTGGCGACATGCAGCGACATCATCGCTGGTGGTGTGAATGGGGCTTTTCGCGCGCCGCAGGACCTCCAGACGTGCGTCAACGCGCCTTTCCATTGACTTAACATTGAAATCACTCGCGCCAGTCGCGTTTGGTGTGAACGCAGCATTATGAAGGCTATATTCAGGGCCGGCCCGTGGCATAGGCGGAATAGGCAAATGCTAGGGGCGCCACTCATCCATAGGGGTGCCAAAATGTATTACTGATACTATTTTATTTATATTAATTTGAAATATTACCAAATAAAGCGCAAAAAACCTTAACTAAGGCCCCCGCATCTTCCCGGTCCGCCTCATCAATCTCCCCCGCCGAGCTACTTGAAGTGCATCAGAAATATAACGCGTGATCAGTTTAACGTTGGGAATTTGTTGTGTCGCGATCGCCTCTCGCCGTTGTGTCGCGATCGCCTCTCGCCGCATCTAATGTAGACAGCAGGCACGTGCAGAGGGGGGGGGCTTTGGGTGCTCGAGCCCCTGCCCTTTTTCAAAATGAATCAAAAGTGCCCCTCTCAGACAAATATCATTGATAAAATCGTGGTCAATAAAACTAATTGAATGTGATTATTATAACATGACAGTTTATAAAATAGTAACGAACGGCTCAAAAGTCGGACAATTTCTGTTGAGGCGTTGCCATAGCGTTGCTATGGGTTGCGTGCGTTTAGATTGACTGCTGATTTTCCACTGTTCGGAAACGGCTCTCGAGCCAAATATGGTCCTTTCAGAGAGTGTGTGGCCTCACGAGAAAAAAGTAAACCAATATTTTTTTTTCATCCATAATCAGAGCTAATGAGTTGATTTAATTACAAATCTATATATTATATGTTTTAAAGTATTACACAATTCACCAATGCCCGTTTGTCATGTATATACACCAACCAATCGTGATCTGGCAAAGCAAGTTCAAATTCCATTGGGCGATGTGAAGCGGTCATTTTCTGTTCTTATTCATAAATCGGTTGAAAATTACATGGACAGACAAACTAACGTTTGTGGAACGATTTCCTGCGGTTTGTCTCATTTTATAAATTGCATCACTGACTAAATGGATTTTAACTGACAACAAACAAATCCCTGCACAAAACCACAGCAGCAAAAGTCGCATTAATAGTAAGTGTTAAATTCACTTGTATTTATGTATATTGATACACCGTTTACTACTTCATGAAACTATCAAAGTTTACAAAACCCAAGTGCCACCGGCTCCTACAGGCCTATTATGTGAAGTGTAGGCTGGTGAAATGGTTACGTGAAAGGACTTTATTATATTACCATTTTTTAATATTATGCAGCATTATGAAAGAAGTCTCTTATGTTCATCAAGCCTGCATTTATTTGATAAAAAACAGCAATATTGTGAAATATTATTAAAATAATGGTTTTCTATTTTAAAATAATTTAAAATATAATTTATTCCTGTGATCACAGCTGTATTTTCAGCATCATTACTCCACTTTTTTAATGTCAATGATGGAAACTGTGATACTCTTTTCAAGATTCTTTGATTAATAAAAAGTTAAAAAGAATATAATGTAATAATATTTCACAATATTAGGCTACTGTTTTTTCTGTATTTTTTATTAAATAAATGCAGGCTTGATGAGCATAAGGATATATATATATTTACATATTGCCCCTTTTTTACATTTGAGCCCCTGCCCCTGACGAACTCTCTGCACGGCCCTGGTAGACAGGATTGCTTTCATTTTTTAGGGTGCTTGGCCGCTCGCTCCAGGTGTAGACACGGTGAAAGTTGCCTGATAATTTATGACAGATGGTCGAATTGTAGTGTCATAAAAAACAGAAGCCCTCTGATGCAGGCAAGATAAGGGAAACACTGCAAAAATGCTCTTCTTATTTAGTATTTTTGTCTTGTTTCTTGTTTCTGTAAATATCTAAAAATTCTTAAACCAAGATGCATTTACTAGATAAGTAAAATAATATTTTTTCTTAAGTGAGTTTATGCTTAAAACAAGCTAAATTATCTGCCAATGGGGTGAGAAAAATAATCTTGTTTCTGATTGAAATCTTGTTTCTTGTTTCTGTCCCAAACAGAAATAAGATCATTTTTCTCACCCCATTTGGCAGATAATTGTGCTAGTTTTAAGCTAAAACTCACTTCATTTTGATTTGTTTCCCCCAGAAAACAAGGAAAAATGATCTAATGTCATTTTACTAGTAAATACATCTTGATTTAAGAATTTTTTGATGTTTGGACTGGACACAAGAAAAAATTACTAAATAAGAAGAGCATTTTTTGTAGTGTAAAGACAGAGGTAAAGTGATGTAATGAATGAACAGTTTATTTAATTGCATAGTAGTAAAATACTAATGTACGCTAATTAAATCCAGTTTTACCTCAAACTATATGCAAGCAGGTGTTCTGGGTTCTCCAGTGGCCACAGTGTATTTTGTCCAAAAAAAATCTGTTTTTTTAAACGCATGTAATATCACTTTTTTAATAGCCTAATGTTTTTATTCTACAGTTGTGCAGTTTTAAGGGGACATGGACATTTTAAAATGTATTTGCTGAAATTAGTAATGATATTTATATACAGGTTTATTTAAAATAGCAACATTTTATGTAAATTTCACATTAAATATCTAAATTTCTTAGTTTAATTCATGGTGAAAACATGAATGTGCATATTAGTGGAAGTTTGCTGCCATCTACTGGAAAACAAACACATTTGCTAGTTCTCAATAGTTTGTGCATGAATGCTAGATGCAATTACTTGTTATTTGTGTTTAGGCTGTAATGTGGCTTAGGTGCTATTTTTGTATAGTTTAACTATCATTAGCCTTTTAAAAAAATGTAATAATAATAATATCATGAACATAATGACGGGGTAGAATGGACTGGACATCAGATAAAACAACAACAATAAAAATTTAAAAAACATCAATGCATTAAAAAAATAAAACAGTACCAGTGTTTCCGCAACTTAGACTGAAAACATGTAGTGCTAAACCTTGATACAAGGGGCACCAAGTAAAATCTTGCCTAGGGCAGCAAATTGGTCAGGGCCGGCCCTGGCTATATTCAATATAAACTGGCTATCTAAAAAAATGTAATGCCTGTAAGAATAAAATTTCATGCTTTTTAATGCCATTTAAGGCCTTAATTTTCGCAAAATCCATTTGTAGAGATGTTTGTTCGTGTGGATGCGGGAAGGAAGAAGACGGGGTCGGCGTAACTGGGACTGCACTCTTTATTGATCTTCACGATCCTCAATTTACAACACGCACGAGGGCGTTCAACTCAAAACTTCAACAACAGACAACGTTGCTCTCAAACTCAATATCTTTCTCTGATCTCTGGCAGTGATGTGCAGGCGTCTGCAGTCCCAGTCACAGTCTCTCTCCCTCTCTCTCTCCAAGGAGCGGCTTTTACGGTCTCTCCACGCCAATCACTGGAATGAGACACAGGTGTTAGTGATCTGCACTTGACCTACTTACTCACCGCTCGTCTCCGTAGTTCCTCGCTCCCGCTACAGACTTCGCAGAACCACGCCCCCTCCGCCACATACCCCCACCGCCCGCACCAGGCCGGGGAGCCATCCGGCCTGCATCCCCCCCCCCCCCCCCCTCCTGGAGAGGAAGTCAGCCACAGCCATCTGAGCACCCGGCCTGTGGATCACCTTGAATTTAAAAGGCTGTAAAGCTAGATACCAACGGGTGATCCGGGCGTTGGTATCCTTCATGCGGTGGAGCCACTGCAAGGGGGCGTGGTCCGAACAGAGGGTGAACTCCCGCCCCAGGAGGTAATATCGGAGGGTGAGAACGGCCCACCTGATCGCCAGGCACTCCTTTTCTATGGTGCTGTACATCGTCTCTCTCTTAGAGAGCTTGCGACTGATGTACAGCACCGGCCGCTCCTCGCCCTCCACCTCCTGGGACAGGACTGCGCCCATCCCCCTGTCCGAGGCGTCGGTCTGTAGGAAAAAAGGGAGAGAGAAATTAGGAGCTTGTAAGAGCGGCCCACCACACAGAGCAGCCTTTATCTGGGTAAAAGCCTGCTGGCACCGCTCCGTCCACTGAACTGTATCTGGTACCTCCTTTTTAGTTAGATCAGTCAGCGGGCTAGCGAGGTCCGAATAATTAGGTACAAACCTTCTATAATATCCCGCTAGCCCCAGGAACTGTCTAACCTCCTTTTTGGTCTTGGGCCGTGGGCAGGTTGCAATGGCTGCAGTCTTGTCAATTTGGGGACGCACCTGTCCATGACCCAAGTGGAAGCCCAGATATCTTACTTCCACCCGCCCAACTGCACACTTCTTTGGGTTGGCCGTGAGCCCCGCCCTTCTCAGCGACTTCAGGACAGCGCGCAGGTGCTGCATATGCCGCTGCCAGTCGGCACTGTAGATGATAATATCATCTAAGTACGCAGCAGCATATGCAGCATGCGGCCGGAGAATCCTGTCCATCAGACGCTGGAAGGTCGCGGGAGCCCCGAACAAGCCGAAAGGAAGGGTGACAAATTGGTGTAATCCAAACGGCGTGGTGAAAGCGGTCTTTTCTTTGGACATTGGCGACAAGGGGATCTGCCAATAACCCTTGGTCAAGTCCAGCGTCGAATAAAAGCGAGCGGTTCCTAGCCGATCAAGCAATTCGTCGACCCTTGGCATTGGGTACGCATCAAATTTCGACACCGCGTTCACTTTTCTATAGTCCACACAGAACCGAACCGAGCCGTCAGGTTTTGGGACCAAAACTATCGGGCTCGCCCAGTCGCTGCTGGACTCTTCTATTACGCCCATATCCAACATAGCCTCTAATTCCGCCTGAACAACTTTTTTTTTGTGTTCAGGTAAACGGTATGGCCGGCTGCGAACCACCGTGCCGGGCTCTGTCTCAACATGGTGTTGAATGAGGTCCGTGCGACCAGGGAGGGGCGAGAACACGTCAGCAAATTCTGCTTGCAATGTTTTAACGTCAGTGAGCTGCGACGGCGAGAGATGATCCCCCCCCGGGGCCAGAGCGAGTGATTGAGGCTTTTGAACCGCCTCCGGCCCGAGATCATCCTCTCCGCTCACCACCGTCGCAAGCAACACTGACTCCGCCTCCGACCATTTCTTTAAAAGGTTGAGGTGGTATATTTGACGTGCTCCGTCCCTATCTGAGCGCACTACCTCATAGTTGAGATCACCAACTCGCCGTGTGACCAAAAAAGGTCCTTGCCACTTTGCGAGTAATTTAGAAGTGGAAGTAGGGAGTAATACAAGCACCTTGTCTCCCGGTGTAAATTGACGAAGCCTAGCCCCTCTGTTGTACAGCTGTCGTTGTCTGTCCTGAGCCTGTAACAAATTCTCCATTGACAGCCGCCCCAAAGTGTGGAGTTTTGTTCTCAGGTCCAGGACATACTGAATTTCGTTCTTACTCGCGGAAGGTCCGTCCTCCCAAGCCTCCCTAAGGACATCCAGCACCCCCCGAGGCTGGCGCCCATAAAGAAGCTCGAAGGGGGAAAACCCCGTGGAGGCTTGCGGGACCTCGCGAACAGCAAACAACAGAGGTTCTAGCCACTTATCCCAATTTTTGGCGTCCTCGTGAACGAACTTACGAATCATGGCTTTCAACGTGCGATTAAATCGTTCCACCAAACCATCTGTTTGTGGGTGATAGACGCTGGTGCGAATCGATTTAATGCCCAACAACTCGTAAAGTTCGCGAATCGTTCGTGACATGAACGCCGTGCCTTGATCGGTGAGAATCTCTTTCGGGATTCCCACCCGGGAGATTAAGGAAAACAGAGCGCTCGCAACACTTTTCGCCGAAATAGTGCGGAGCGGGACTGCTTCCGGGTATCGCGTTGCATAGTCCACCAAGACCAAGTCCACCAAGTTTCCTTAATCTGACCGTTCTAATGGCCCGATGAGGTCCATACCAATTCTCTCGAAGGGGACCTGCACTAGTGGGAGTGGGCACAATGGTGCTTTTGGGGTGGCCGGTGGATTCACCAACTGACATTCACGACAAGACGCACACCACCTGCGTACATTCTCGTGAATGCCCGGCCAAAAGAACCGGGCCATTAGACGGTTAAGTGTGGCCGTTTGACCTAAATGCCCGGCCATTGGATTGGAATGAGCCGCCTGGAAAAGCATTTCCCGGCGGCTTTTAGGTATTAACAACTGGGTTGTATTCTGCTTTGTCTGGGCGTCTTGGGTCACCCGATACAACCTATCCTTTAAAATACAAAAATACGGATAAGAGAGCGGCTGGTCAGGGTGGAGGAGGTGGCCGTCGATGGAGCGGACCTGCGCGAACGCATTTTTAAGCGACTCATCCTGGGATTGTTCCAGGGGAAAATCATCGCGGTCTGTGAGAACGGGCATCTCAAGACCGCTCTGTTCCCCCGGAACAGGTCCCAGAGGTCCCGAATCCACCTCTCCCACCTGAGCAACCGACTCTTTCCGGTTTACATGTTTACCCCAAGAAGCACCCGCACACAAATGACCCAACAATTCGTTAAAAGCTGTCCAATTGGTCCCTAAAATTAGCGGATGCCGGAGGTGCGGATTAACTGCCGGAGGTGCGGATTAACTGCCACCTCCACACTATGTTTTTGACCCCTAAATAGAATATCCACGGGCAGCAACGGATATCTCACCACTTCCCCGTGCACACACCTCACCGTAACCATGCGGCCATTACCCAATGCCTCAGGGCGAATCAGGCTTTGGTGGATAGAGGTCTGGTTACAACCCGAATCGACCAATGCCTGATACGTACCCCCCTTGATACTCACAGGAATTAGGTACAGCCCAGCTTGATCGGGGGCGGCTTGTGGAGCGTCGGGGACCCGGACCAGTGTCCCGACCTCCATGACGGGACAGCGGTCGATGAAATGTCCCGGATCCCCGCAGCGCCAGCAAGCCGGCCCAGGCTTCCCCGCCGCCCTAGTGGCTGGAAGTAGATCCAGTGATTGGCGTGGAGAGAGCGCTGAGCCAGAGGGGGAGGCGTAGGGATCCGAGATGGTCGCCCCTCCCCTCTGGAGCGGCCGGGGAGGTGCTGCCGGATCGCTGGGACCGCCCGTCCTCCACCTTGGGGCTGGTTTGGGCGGCAACAGCCCACGCGACCTGGGAAGGGGAACAGGCTTGGGGAGAGAAGGGGAAGAAACAAAGGGGGGGAGAGAAAGAGAGAGAGACGCGGATGGTAAGGGCTCGCCGACCCCGCGGCACGCCACCATGTGGTCCTCCGCCAACTGGATGGCCTGGGTTAGCGATGTCGGGCGGTGGCACTGGACCCACTGCGCGGTCTTCTGGGGAAGCCGCGCGATGAACTGCTCCAGCACCACACGGTCGATGATTCCCTCGACGTCGCCACCGTCGGCCATCAGCCACTTGCGGCATGAGTCCCGGAGCTGGTGTGCGAAGGTGAAGGGTCGGCCGGATTCGCCGAGGGTCAGGGTCCGGAACCGCTGCCGCTGTAGCTCTGGGCTCCGGCCGACCCGCTGTAAGATGGCGCGCTTCAGGTCTTCATAGTCCAGGAGATTCTGGACTGGCAGTTGGTGTGCGGCTACCTGCGCTTCTCCAGACAACAGCGGCAGGAGCCGCATTGGCCAGTCCGACCGGGGCCACCCCCGGGACTCGGCGGACCTCTCGAAGAGGTCGATGAATGCCTCCGGATCATCCTCGGAGCCCATCTTCGAGAGGTGGATGGTGGCGGCCGAGTCGGTGGTAGACGGGGGGGTGGCCGGAATCTCCCGGACCATCCAGCTCCGGAACAGCTCGCGGTCTTCATGCTGGGCGCGAATGAGGGCCTCAAAACGTTTGTCCTGTTCGGCCCTCACGGCCAGCAGATCTTCATGGGTTTGTTGATGAAGACCGGCGAGCGATGACACCAGGTCCGCAAGCGGCGTCTTTGGCGGGGTCTGCATAGCGGCGGCTCTCTTCTCCCTTCCCGGGTTTCGGCACCAGTGTAGAGATGTTTGTTCGTGTGGATGCGGGAAGGAAGAAGACGGGGTCGGCGTAACTGGGACTGCACTCTTTATTGATCTTCACGATCCTCAATTTACAACACGCACGAGGGCGTTCAACTCAAACTTCAACAACAGACAACGTTGCTCTCAAACTCAATATCTTTCTCTGATCTCTGGCAGTGATGTGCAGGCGTCTGCAGTCCCAGTCACAGTCTCTCTCCCTCTCTCTCTCCAAGGAGCGGCTTTTACGGTCTCTCCACGCCAATCACTGGAATGAGACACAGGTGTTAGTGATCTGCACTTGACCTACTTACTCACCGCTCGTCTCCGTAGTTCCTCGCTCCCGCTACAGACTTCGCAGAACCACTCCCCCTCCGCCACACCATTTAATGACTTTTAATGCTTTTTAATGCCCCGCGGATACCCTACAGCTGTCAGCATTTACATTAAAGTACACACTACAAAGTGTTCAACACCTGTTATAGATGATGTTGTAAACGCATGAATGAATCCTTTACAAAGCTTTGCTACCCGTTACAAATTATCTGTATGTGTATACAAGGCATTTACAACACTTTCTGCGTCCCCTAATCTAAAGTGTAGACTATTCATCATTTGTAAATGTCTTGCACATCATTCGTAGATCTTTCTTAACTGTTACAAATGGCATGTGTGTATACAAGGCATTTACAAAACTTTCTGCGTCCCCTAATCTAAAGTGTAGACTATTCATCATTTGTAAATGTCTTGCGCATCATTCGTAGATCTTTCTTACCTGTTACAAATTATCTGTATGTGTATTAAAGGCATTTTCAACCCTTTCTGCATCCCCTGATTGCTACAACAAATGTAAGTTAGGCTACATGTGAAAATGCAATTCTGCTATTCCTTACCTGTTGGGTGAATGTGTAAATAGGTAAATCATCTGATTACTGTAAGCATTTAACTCCTATTCGTCACATATTGACGCTTGGTCAGTTCCCAGCATAATTTTACATTTATTTTATTTTCTTTTTTTACGGTATTCAGACACGTTTTGAACATGTAACCCATCCTTCACTAAACCTACCCGTTTGTGTATTATAAAACACAGGATAACAGGCAGATACGACTGCAGACACAATTTATTCAAAAAGTACAAATATTCCAAGTGTCCCGTCCTGAGGCCAAACGATTGGTTTGTGTGAAGTAAATCCCCAAAAGCGATCAGCAGCGTCTAATCCATCCACCGAAGATCATGAACACAATAGGCTTGTTTGAGATGCGCCTCGCCTCGCCTGAAATATAGGCGAGACTAGGCGGCTGCAGTGAGAGGAGGAGTGAAAAAAGTGCAGGCAAGACGGACAGTTCCCTTTCGTTCAGTCACTACGACGTAACGTTAGTGACTAACGAATGGGGGTTTCGCTTAGAAGCCTATCATCTTCGAGCTTAGAGAAAACGCCCAATGGCGTGCCAATGCCATGGGGCATGCGGAATTTGCATACGTAACTCCGCCTCACCGCGTGAGTATATAAGGAAGTACGTGGCAATATCGCATTATGTTTCTGCTTTCGGAGCCAAGAGTACCTACCTCTTCACTCCTACAGCCTTCTGAGACTCTGTCAGCTTCTTCGAGACGAGCAGCTTTCCAGTCGGTGTTGGTGTGACGGCGCGTTCCAGTGATCACATACTTCCTGCCTGCTGATCGGTGCAGTGGTCCGCCTGACAGCTGGTGTGTGTTTCCCTGGGCGCTTCGGCATCGACTGCAAAGTTTCCTCTCACAAAAAGAGCTTGCACGTGACACGTCCTTTTCAGGATGTTTCGTCCGTGCACTTCTGGGTGCGGTAGATCTCTTTTTTCTTTCGACGGGCACGAGCGCTGCGTGACGTGTTTGGGCTTTCAGCACGCTCAGGCAGCGCTTGTGGATGACTCATGTTCTCTCTGCGGGAACCTGGCCATCTCGGTGCTACGATCAAGACTCCGTGAATTCCGTGCTGATGCCGGAATGAGAGTCCCCTCTGTCACCCCCCAATCTGCGGTCTCCTCTGGAGGCGGCACTTTGGCTGGTGACCAGGATGATCTGAGGGTGACGGTGTGGAACAAAGCTCCGACGCTAGTTCCTCGGCCCACACCCCCCTCTCATGCACCTGACCCGGCCCGTGCTCAAGCGTCTACATCGGGGCCGGCTCCTGCTGTCCCGACTGTGGCGTTTGGCAAGGCGGAGGATGAGGAGATGTCTATCGCCGCATCACAAGGTGGGCTGGAGTCATCTGAGGATGATGATTCGGCTGTGCTGCCACCCTCGGGTGCACCAGCATTGCCCGAGTCGGACCCAGAATTGACAGCCATGCTGTCTCGGGCAGCCGCAGCGCTTGGGCTGGAGTGGAACCCTCCGCCTCAGCCTGAGCGTTCGCGGTTGGACGATTGGTTTTTGGGGGTGGCGCTCCTCCAAATCCTTTCTTTCCCGAGGTGCATGAAGAGATTGCGCATTCCTGGAAGTCCCCGTTGTCTTCCCGCGAACGTTTGGCGAACTCTTCCGCCTTCACCTCCCTCGATGGAGCCGCGGCTCAAGGGTACACTGGGGTCCCCCCAGTCGAACGTTCTGTTGCGATGCAACTGTGTCCTCAGAGCGCTTCGTCCTGGCGTGGTGACCCAAAGCACCCCTCCAAAGCCTGTAGGTTTTCGTCATCCCTGGTGGCGAAGTCCTATAGAGCTGCGGGGCAGGCCGCTGCTTCTTTGCATACCATGGCAACTCTTCAGGCTTACCAAGCCATGTTGCTGTGTGATATGCACGAGGGGGGGGCTGACCCAGGACTCAGCAATGAGTTGCGTGCCGCCACCGACCTCGCTCTCCGGGCGACGAAGGTGACCGCACGCTCCCTGGGTCAGGTGATGTCCACAAATGTGGTCCAGGAGCGACACCTATGGCTCACCCTGGCCGATATGCGTGACGCTGAGCGAACCCGTTTCCTCAACGCCCCCATATCCCAGGATGGGCTATTCGGCGGAGCGGTTGAGAGCTTCACCCAACAGTTCTCGGCCGCTCAGAAGCAGACTGAGGCTATAAAATATATCCTGCCCCGGCGGTCAGCTGCTGCCTCCCCCCCACCGCCCGCGCAGGTGCCTCAGCCTGCTCGCCGCCGAGGGCGCCCTCCTGCGGCTCCCTCTACCTCTGCGCCACCCAAGCAGCAGCCTCCACCCAGGCCGCACAGAGGCAGCCGCAGGAAGGCGTCCCAGTCCGCTCCAGCCCCGCAGCCCGCGAAGAAACGCCAGGCTAAGCGGCGCTCCTGATGCGGACGGCTCAGGGATGGGCAGTTCTTTCCAGGAGACGGCGGCAGGGCCGCTCCTTCCCCCGGTGGAGGGCCGGGGGAGAATCTTTTGTTCAGCTGCTGGCCCCCGGGTCAGCAGCACCCTAATGTGGTTAAAGAAAGAACTGACAACCCCATCCCTGAGCCCCCAGAGATCGGTGACGGCAGTGCGCGCCACCCTCGGGTCTCGCCACTCTCGTCCCTCTCTGTCGCCAGCCCCCTGGCAGAGCAGACCCCAGTGGAACGCGAGTCCTTCCCTGGTCTCCTCTGTCAGGGCGCAGCCGTTAACCGTGCCCCGACCCCGGGACGCCCAACAGCCTCCCCTGTCCGGGCCGGTAACGCTGCCTCGCTGCCCCACCCGGAGTACGTCTGCCGTCCGCATGACCCCGTTGGTGCAGTCTCTGGAAGCGTGGCTTCAGCTTCCGGGGCTGTCCCGCTGGGTTGCGCGGACCGTCAGGCTCGGCTACGCGATTCAGTTCGCGCAGGCTCCTCCCCGTTACAGGGGAGTCCGCTATACCGTGACCGGGGCCCATGCCCCCGTCATGCGTGCGGAGATTGCCACTCTACTGGCGAAGGGTGCGATCGAGCCTGTCCCTCCGGCCGAGATGAAGTCGGGGTTCTACCCAAGAAAACCGGTGGGTTACGACCAATCCTGGACCTTCGCATCTTGAACCGATCCCTTCACCGGCTTCCGTTCAAGATGTTGACTGCGAAACGCCTTTTCGAATGCGTTCGTCCTCTCGATTGGTTTGCAGCGATCGACCTGAAGGACGCCTACTTCCATGTCTCCATCCTTCCTCGACACAGACCGTTCCTACGGTTTGCTTTCGAGGGGCAGGCATATCAGTACGCAGTTCTCCCATTCGGGCTATCTCTGTCCCCTCGCGTCTTCACGAAGATTGCCGAGGCAGCCCTTGCGCCCCTTCGGCAGCACGGGGTTCGCATCCTGAGCTACCTCGACGACTGGCTCATACTAGGCCACTCTCGAGAGCAGGTGTGCGGACACAGAGATCTGGTTCTCCACCACTTAGCCTGTCTGGGCCTTCGGGTCAACTGGGAAAAGAGCAAACTTTGCCCCGTGCAGAGGATCTCTTTTCTCGGTATGGAGATCGACTCGGTCGCCATGTGCGCGCAGCTTACGAGCGCGCGCGCGCAGTCTCTGCTGACTTGCCTCCGTCAAATCGAGAGCAAGAGTGCGGTTCCACTGAAACTATTTCAGAGGCTCCTGAGGCATATTGCATCTGCAGCCGCGGTAACGCCGCTCGGATTGCTTCATATGAGACCGCTTCAGCACTGGCTTCGCGATCGAGTCCCGAGATGGGCATGGCAGTCTGGCACGCTCCGGGTCCAAGTGACTCGGGCCTGCTTACAGACGCTCACCCCGTGGTTCTAACGGGCCGGTGGGCCCTTAGAACGAGTTTCCAGGCATGTTGTCGTATCGACGGATGCCTCTGCCACGGGCTGGGGTGCCATGTGCAATGGACAAGCAGCCGCGGGCTCCTGGACAGGACCCCATCGCCTCCTGCATGTCAATTGCCTCGAGTTGCTGGCAGTGCGGTTCGCCCTGCACCGCTTCCGAGCACTGCTGAAGGGTCAACATGTGCTTGTCCGGTCAGACAACACGGCCGTAGTAGCGTACATCAACCACCAGGGCGGTCTACGCTCCCGCCGTATGTCTCAACTCGCCCGCCATCTCATCCTATGGAGTCAGAAGCGCCTGAGGTCCCTTCGTGCTGTCCATATTCCGGGAGTCCTGAACCACGCAGCCGACGAGCTCTCGCGGTTTCAGCCTCTCCCGGGAGAATGGAGACTCCATCCCCAGACGGTTCAGCTGATTTGGGAACAGTTCGGCGACGCACAGGTAGATCTGTTTGCCTCCCACGACTCTTCCCACTGCAGCCTGTACTATTCCCTGACCGAGGGCACGCTCGGCACGGATGCACTGGTGCACAGCTGGCCGCGGGGCCTACGCAAATATGCGTTCCCCCCAGTGAGCCTACTCGCACAGCTCCTGTGCAAGATCAGGGAGGACAAGGAGCAGGTCCTTTTGGTCGCCCTGTACTGGCACGGCCGGACCTGGTTCCCCGAACTCATACTCCTTGCGACAGCCCCTCCCTGGCCTATTCCTCTGAGACCGGACCTCCTTACTCAGAGACGGGGCACCCTATGGCACCCGCGTCCCGACCTCTGGAGCCTCCACGTGTGGCTCCTAGACGGGACGCGGCAGGTTTGAGTGGCCTACCACCTACGGTGGTCGCCACCATCACTTCCGCTAGGGCAGAGTCCACTCGGCATGCCTATGCGTTGAAGTGGAACCTCTTCGTCACCTGGTGCTCTTCCCGCCAAGAAGACCCCTAGAAATGCCCGATCGGGTCCGTGCTTGAATTTCTCCAAGAGGGGCTGGAGTGAAGGCTGTCTCCCTCCACCCTCAAGGTATATGTGGCCGCAATATCTGCCCACCACGATCTCTTGGAGAACAGGAAGGTAAGTCAGCACGACCTGGTCATCAGGTTCCTGAGGGGAGCGAGGAGACTGAATCCTCCTCGCTCTCCTCTCGTACCCTCTTGGGACCTCGCAGTAGTGTTAAGTGCTCTGCAGAGACCTCCCTTTGAGCCTTTGCGGTCGGTTGATATTAAGTTCCTGTCTATGAAGACGGCTCTGCTGACCGCATTGTCCTCCGTTAAGAGGGTCGGGGACCTGCAGGCATTTTCGGTTGACGAAGCGTGCCTGGAGTTCGGGCCGGCCAACTCTCACGTGATCCTGAGACCCCGGCCTGGATATGTGCCCAAGGTTCCCACCACTCCGTTTAAGGACCAGGTGGTGAACCTGCAAGCGCTGCCTTTGGAGGAGGCAGACCCAGCCTTGGCATTGCTCTGTCCAGTACGCGCCCTCCGCGCCTACGTAGACATGACGTAGTGTTTCAGGACCTCAGACCAGCTCTTTGTCTGTCATGGTGGAGAGCGGAAGGGAAGTACTCTCTCAAAGCAAAGGCTGTCTCACTGGATAGTGGACACCATTGTTTTGGCTTACCAGCAGCAAGGTCGCCCATGTCCCCTTGGTGTGAGGGCACACTCCACTAGGAGTGTGGCCTCCTCTTGGGCTTTAGCGCATGGCGCCTCGCTAGCAGACATCTGCAGAGCTGCAGGCTGGGCGACACCCAACACATTCGCCAGATTCTACAATCTCCGAGTGGAGCCAGTGTCCGACTATGTACTCGCCCCCCCGAGGGGCCGGTAATGGACCAGGCTCAGGTGTCTTCGCTTGCTCGCCATTCCACTCCACGGACTGGATACGTGCGATTTTTTCCTCAGGTGAGCTCCCCGAGAGCCCTGAGCTCCTCCAGCACTGTCGACGCCGACATCAGTTCAGTCTGCCCTTTCGAGCCCAGACCCTCATGTCTGGCCAGGTGCCCCATGTGCATGGTTCCCCTCCGGCGACCCCCACATGTGTATTTCACCGTAAGCCTCCGCAGTGAGCGGGTTTCTTCCCTTGGCGTGTCCCCGCCACCCCTAGGGTTAAAAATCCACCTTCGGCTGGTACCCTAGAGATCTTCCATATGCAGCCCCTACCGGCTCATATGTGTCTCTTAAGTCCTCCCCACGGGTAGGCATCTTGGCATTCCCTCACTGCGATATGCTTCCCAGTGTACCTTGGTATTCCTGTGTTAAGTGGGAGTCCTTCGTCCGTATTAGTCTTACGACAGGGTACTCACACTTACGCAGGGCGCTGGAAGACAGCTGAGTGGCGGGATTATATTGGGACCCCCATTCGTTAGTCACTAACGTTACGTCGTAGTGACTGAACGAAAGGGAACGTCTCGGTTACGGATGTAACCCTCGTTCCCTGAGGAGGGAACGGAGACGTAACGTCCCGTTGCCACTTCAGCTGTGCTACCTGGAACGCAGGAGTTCAGTCTTGGCTCCTCAAGCAGGTAACATAATGCGATATTGCCACGTACTTCCTTATATACTCACGCGGTGAGGCGGAGTTACGTATGCAAATTCCGCATGCCCCATGGCATTGGCACGCCATTGGGCGTTTTCTCTAAGCTCGAAGATGATAGGCTTCTAAGCGAAACCCCCATTCGTTAGTCACTAACGTTACATCTCCGTTCCCTCCTCAGGGAACGAGGGTTACATCCGTAACCGAGACGTTCTCGCTTCTCGTAGTGGATCAGACACCTGCGAGATCAAAGGCGGATATCGCGGGATTCACACTCATGCGCTTTGTTGCTGATAAACTGGATGTAATTTAAGTTCTGTTACTTTTATATGAAAATAAATATTATGAACAAGACACCCAAAGTTTTTGTTATTTATTTCCATTCGAAAGACGTGTTTATCAATCATTTTTACTTTAATTAGGCCTACATACATGTTTTTATATATATTCTTTTTATAAATATGACAACAATCACATAACCCACCGAGAGATCGCCTATGTTAGAGGGTTTGGGAATATTCACACATAAAAACATGATATCAGAGTTTTAAAATCAAACATTTTAAAAAAGAACCATACTTGGTTGTTGTTGTTTTGTTTTTGTTTGTTTTTTTGCCAGAAAAAAACTTGTAATAGACAACAAGGATTACATATTAAAACACATATATAAAAAAATAAAAGAACAAGGAACAAAAAATGCCAGAGTGTACAAACCTTTGATAAATTAATCAAAAAGAGTATATTCATTAAGAATATAACAAGTCTTTCTTGCTTTTTTATTCACAATGTTCTCCAAACTGGTGCAATAGTCCTTATTCTCCTGAAGAAAATGATTAAAATGTGGCTTGGATCCTGACCATTTCTTCTTGTGTATATGATATTTTCCCAAAATAATAAAAAGTTGTACAATAAAGGTGAAATTATTATTATTATTATTATTACATTCATTGGAATAATACATGCATATATCAAAATTATTTAATTTAAATATAACATTTGTTTTCCTTCTAATGAAATTTTCCATGTCCACCCAAAAAATCTTTGTGTATATACAATCACAAAATAGATGAATAATAGATTATTTTTCTATTGAACAGAAATCACATGAATAATCAATATCTAAATTAATCCTCTCTAACACACTTTTAGCTGGATATATACCATGTAAAATTTTAAATGTAACTTCTTTTATTTTATTATTTAAGCAGTGCGCTTCACAAATACACCAAGCTTTATTCCAGTTCATAAATACACTGTTCCACAATAAACTTTTATGAGTAGTTTTTTCACCTGTTATAATATCCCTAATATGTTTATTAGTACAACTGTGTTTCAGAATGTCAATGTCTCCTAAAAACATGCTGTCTTTAACATATACTTCCTCAGAAGAATCACTTCCACACGCTCTTACAAATTGTATAACTTGTTGAGGTATGGCATCAAACACAACAGCATACTCTCTTGGTGTAACTGGAAGCCCAAATTTATCCAAAAATTCACTATAAGATAATAAAATACCGTTTGAATTTAAAAGTTGTTTAATTAACACCATGTTGTTTTCATACCAAGTACTATAGAAGACCTATAGATAGATCTATTTTTATATTGAATGCATCTATTATTCCAAATAATATATTTATTTGGGGAAAAATTGTGCTTAAACGCCAGCATCCAGGCCAATAAAGCTTGTTTGTGAAATCTAGCTAACTTCACAGGCAGTTTATCAATTTTAAAATCGCATCTCAACAGAAGATCTATGCCACCTAACATATTAAACACGTGTTTTGGAAATGTATACCACATACTATTCTTTTCTTTTATAAATTTAATTAACCACTTAAGCTTGAAAGTATTGTTTAATGTTTCAAAACTAAGCACAGATAATCCACCTTTACGCTTTGGTTTACATAAGATTTCCTTTCTCAAATAATGGTGTTTATTCCTCCATACAAAATTTAATAACGTTTTGTCCAATTCTTTGTGTACATTAGATGGCATATCTAGAGCTAAAGACACATAAACAGACCTTGATATCCCTTCTGCTTTGGATAGTAAGACCCTACCATTCAGGGATAAATCCCTTTGAAGCCAGATGTTAAATCTTGTTTTAGTTTTGTTAATTATAGGTTCAAAATTGAGCACACTGCGTTCATTCTCATCTTTATGGATAATAACACCTAAATATGTAATTGTATGTTTAATAGGAATACCATGTTATTCTGTTAAATTACATGCTTTAAGTGGAAACAACACTGATTTATTTATGTTCATTCTAAGACCTGATACTGAGGAAAACTCATTAATGCAATTAACTGCTTTTATTATTTCTAAATCGTTTTTAAGAAAAATAGTGGTATCATCAGCCAATTGACTCAATTTAAATAAACTTTCAAATGCTCTTATACCTTCAAACTCTGCTTTTTTAATATGCAAAGCCATGATTTGTGTGACTAATAAAAACAAGAATGGAGACAAAGGGCTACCCTGCTGTATACCTCGATGAATCTCAAATCTCCCACTTGTACCCATTAATAATTTGACTGAACAATTGCACCCATTGTAAATAGTTCTAATAGCTTTTTGGAAATAATCCCCAAAACCAAAATGTTTAATACATTTAAACATAAACTCATGACTTACAGTATCGAATGCTTTGTAAAAGTCTATGAATAAAATAAAAGAATCTGTCGGTATGTAACAATTATAATCAATTATATCTAAAATTAATTATTACTGATATGTCTCCCAGTCATAAACCCTGATTGTTCTTCCTCAATGATCTCTTCAAGACCTTTCTTTAATCTTCTTGCAAAAACTAGAGCAAAAAGTTTAGCATCATTATTCAGAAGGGTAATCGGTCTCCAGTTGTCAATATACAGTTTATCCTTATTAGGCTTAGGAATAATTGTGATAAGACCTTGTTTGAGAGTTGCAGGTAATTTACCGCATGTAATGGATTCCTTAAACATAGCTGCTAAAAAAGGAGATAACTGAACATTAAACATCTTATAGAATTCACTAATAAGCCACTAATAAGACTTATTATCCTTCAATCTTACAATACAATTTTGAATTTCTTCTAAAACAATCTCTTTGTCACAAAATAATTTAAATTCTTCATCTATTTTCTTGGTTGTGTCAGAAATTTTATTCAAAAAAAGATCTGTTTCTCTATCATTATAAGGTTCAGAAGTGTTTAGATTTTTATAGAACTGGGTAACATATTCAGCAATATCTTTATTGTTTTCACAAATTATATTATTAATCATGAGTTTACGTATAGATGATAATTCCCAATAACATTTTTACTAAATTAAAAAAATATTTTGTATTTTTCTCACCTTGTTCCATCCACTTCTGTCTACTCCTTATAAAGGCACCTCTAGCTTTGTCCATATAAATTGTGTCTAATTGTAACTACAAGTTGGTCAATTGTTTAAGTTCTACCAGAAAGACTCGGGAGATAGAATGATGAATGAAGCATACATTTATTGACAGCCCAGCAAGCATAATAAGTTTTGGCATAGGCCCCGTCCATAGTTTATAATCCGAGGGTAGCGGATCAGCATATTCCTGCCTGAAGATGAAGGCAGGGGCGCAGCCGACCCCCCTTTTGAGGTATGGACGGAACCATCCTGGTGGTGGTGGGGAGGGTGGAGGTTGTTGTCGCATCGGCATCTGCGAACTCAAACATGTGTAAGTACGACCTTTATACAGAAAATATGAAGACGTGATTGGATAGAGATGAAGTTAATAAGTGACGAAGTGATTAAGTCTTCCTGGCAGAACTTAAGCTGAAGCTTCCATTTCTTCAGTGGTTAAAATTTTTTACTAGATAATTTTATTATTTCTTCAATTAATATATTTTCCTTCTCTTTTTTTACTTTAGCATTTCTTTTTCCTATGCCAATAGCTAGGGTTCTTATTTCAAATTTCATTCATTCCCAATTGTGACCAAATTTATTGAGGATACATGCCTGTTTCCAATATTTTACTATAATTTCAATAGCTTTATTTTTAAACCATTCATTCTCTAAAAAGGTTTTATTTAATTTCCAATCATTTGTTTTAGGGCCACCTGAACTTACAGCATCTTTGTTGATTTTAATCAGAATAGCCTTATGATCAGTTAAAACTGAAGTCTCAATTTTCACTAATTCAACATCATCTGCACTATTTGCAGAAATTAACCAAAAGTCAATACGAGAATGTTTAGTCAAATCATTATTGCTCCAAGTATACATTCTTTGGTATGGGTAAGTATGTCTCCATATATCTAAATTCACACGTTTTTACATTGTTTCTAGGGGGCCATCTGTCTATTTCTTCATCCATAACAGTATTGAAGTCTCCACCCCAAATAATCATGGCACAGGGAAATTTAGAACACAATTGGTTAATTTTACTCTCAATTGTTAAAAACAAATTATTATTCTTCTGCTTATTATTTGTGGCATAAACATTTACTATAATATATTGAGAAAGGTCAATACTAATATGCAGAATTATCCATCTTCCTTCAGTATCTGTTTGCTTACTGAGAATGCGTCCTTTGAATTTACCTTTTAATATAACTACTCCTGCTGATCTGTTAGTACCAAATGAGAACCAAACATCATTCCCCCACTGACTTCTCCAAAAATTCACATGTGCTTCACAAGCATGAGACTCCTGAATAAATAAAAGTCTGCACCTTTGCTTTGTCAATATAGAAATAAAGATTTTCTTTTTAGTTGATTTCTTATACCTCTGGCATTAATGGAAAAAATTGAAATTGACATTAATAATAACAGTAAAGATTAACGTATCCCAAGTGCACTTAATAACAACATAACATGTCACACACTTTGATCTATTGTTGCATTCATCAACTATAACTCTCTATAACATTCTTATTTTGACTTCAGTAACAGTAAATCATCTGGAGACAATACATAAAAGATAAACTGTCAGTATCTGAAGTCTCTGATTATTGGTGGAGAAATGTTCATCCCTTAATTTCTTTTCCATTCACAAATGCTTTGTTACCTACCAGGTAAGCCTTCTCCCCATCCCTGTCCTCAGCGGTCAGATCTTCCTTCACTTGAAAACCTCTACTCTTTAGAAACTCGTTGTTCTTGGTGCCTTTCCAGAGAGCATCTCTTGCACATCTAGACGTAAATCTGACGATCACTGGCCGTGGAAACTTGTTCTTTCCTCCGTTATCCAGTATTCTGCTGATGCGATGAGCCACATCCACTGCTGCCGCGACTGTTTCACCATCACTGCCTGGAATTACTGCACAGCAAATCTCCTTCACCTTAACTTTAACGTTTTCCTCACACTCTTCAGCTACTCCATACACACGAAGATTGTACTGACGGCTATATTGATCCGTGTCATTCACTTTTTGTTCCAATTCACTCACTTTCTTTTGCATTTGTTCCACTGTCATCTTCATTGTAGCGTTTTCTTTTTTGAGATCTACCACTTCCTGATGACAGAAGTCCAGCAATTTTTTAAGCCCCTCGATTTGCATAGTGTTGTGTTTAACAGCTTCATCCGTTTGGTCAGCTCTTTCGTTTATTTTGGCAGTGATAACACGAATGACGTTGTCTTGTAACTCAGCAAACGATGGTTCAGCACTTACTTGTATCTGTTCTTTGCGCGCTTTCTTGGAAAGTTTTTTGTCCGGTGTATTGGGGCTTGAATCACAGGCCCCATTACCTTCCTTGTAAGCCCTGCAGGTGTAAGAGTGTGTGTCTTGAATCACTCTCTTATCTTTGATGGTAACTATCTCCATTTCTTCCGCAGTAACGTTACACTCACATGCCAAGTTTTTCTCCATATCCAAGTCTGATAGGTTCTGAGATTAAGTTCTTAAACGAATAAAACAACAAAACGTTTGAAATGTAGCTTAAAATGACAACTATATACATTCGGTAACAAAAACCATGCAACTACATCATGTAAATATTGTAAACTGCGTGTGACAAGGTTTCGAACATTCCTTAGCTTAACAGACCAACCACTCGTTCCGCCATCTTGGGAGAACTCTACATCATGGTTGTTTAAACCAATAAGCATTGAGCTGTGTCGTCAGCAAGTTGTTTCCCATCATGCTTTTGATCAGCGCAGTCGGTGGAGAGCAACTGCGCTCGACAGCAGAATCCGACACATCCGCCTTTCACTCGCAAGAGTTTTTTGACATACGTCAGCATGACATCAGAGCAAGGCGGACCGCCCTCGGACACTTTTCTAACCGGAATGCATCTCGCGCTGATCACCGGGGATCGGTTCTGCGCAGATTTGGCTCATCTCAAACAAGCCTATTTTAAAATTTGCTGCCGGAAGAAACGTTACGTCAGCTTTGACAGCATTGGCTGTCGTATGTCTCGTGACCAATTGCGTCATTACGTCAGCTTTGATTGTAAAATGCCATTGGCTCTTGTGTGTCTTGTGACCGATTGCGTCATGCTAAAGAGTCAGGTGTATCATTTGAATGAGAAATATGAACTATCCAAGCGTCAATATGTGACGAATAGGAGTGAGAACGTGTTGGTTTGAACAGACCAGCTTACAACTTTAACGATGCATCAATAAATTGTATACTCATCATTTACTAATGGTTTGATCATCATTTGTGTTCATGATTAACAATTGTTTATTGAGATAATGGTACGTTTACATTTCAGTGATTAATAATATACAGTGATGGGAATAACGGCGTTACAGATAAACGGCGTTACTAACGGAATTATTTTTTTCAGTAACGAGTAATCAAACGAATTACTGTTCCTCCCGTTACAACGCCGTTAGCGTTAATGAGGGGGGAAAAAAGCGGCGTTAGTCGCGTTACTATAATTGAGCTCACTGAAACGCTTTTCATCCGAACAGGCTCTCTGTCAGTCGGACCTGCAACGTGTGTGTGTGTGTGTGTGTGCGCGCGCACCAGCCATGCGTGTTGGGGGTGGGTGCGGTGGTGCACATAACTGATGATGATTGGTGGGTGGGAGACAAGGTTGAAGTTGATAGGTTGAGTTCACACCTATTTTTTCACGGTCTATGGGTGCATTCCATTTGACAGGGTCCCTACGCACTGTTCACTGCTCCCTACTCCCTGAGCACGGTATATCAGTTGAAGTGGACTTCGCTGACAATAATCGCTCATTTGGAACGCCCTGCAACGTCATCAAAGAAAGGCAACGACGGGTGCAGATTATGATATAGCCTAACATAAATTAATATTGTAATTTACTTTACTTTCAAATTGAAAACCATATAATAAGCATATACATTTACAAAACACACAGTAGGCCTATAGGCTATCTAAAACATATAATCAAAACATTGTCCATTAGTTTTATTAGTTTACTTATAACCTGTATTGACTATGAACAGATTTGAAGCTGCACCTGTCATTCAATATGAAAATACTTTGATTTGGTTAACTATGTATGTAGACTATTCTTAATGGTCTTTGTAGCGGTCTCATCTCGTGCGCTTTCTTTCCCAAGTGCAGCTGCACAGTAAACATGCATGAGGTAAATAAAGTAAAATATAAAACATGACAGCCCTCAGGTGCTTCTCAACACTTTTAATTTGTTTACATATTCATAAAATATAATATACAAATGTAACAGTTATTGCCATAACCATTCATAAATACTCTAGTTTGTATAATAACTATGAATATTCAAATGCATATGTAAACTCCTTAATCGCAGAGCTGTTTAAAAAGTCTTCCAACCAACGGCTCTGCACCATCATTAGTTCAGACAGGTGATGCATGCGACGCGCAAAGACATTTGGGTGATTTTCACTCTCTACTTCATGTGAAGTGATGTATCGATGTTCCCTTCTTCCCTGCGCCGTTCGCAGTGCCCATTGGACTGAACATGTTCGCTCCCTTTGGATTGGAATCTCACTTAAGATGGCGGAATACCCTCTGAAGTGCACTTCGCAGTCCACTTACGGTCGAATGGAACGCACCCTATGGTTCACACACACACACACACACACACACCAATGACGCACACGCATATGCACATTCAGCGATGGTCCAACGACTTCAAAGGTAGCTTTCGCAAACTGGAAGTATAAGCACTACTTTTCCCTCGTTGAGGTGAAAGGTAAGAATGTTTATGTAACATGCAACTTATGCCCAGGAAGAAAGAGTCTCTCCACGCCGGTGGCAAGTGATTCTGAAGCGCCTCACATCATCATATGCCACAAAATTAGTGGCTAAAAACCCAGGTGATAACGTGAGCTCCACTACCAAAGGAAAGTATAGTACTGATAATATTTACACAATATTTACACTATAGTAGGCCTACTGATAATATTTACAAAAATGCATTGAATTTGATAGGTGTCTCTTACATTGTCCCACAGCAACATTACAATAGTGTACATTAATGTACAATGTTTTATAATAATTTATTCTATTTAGTGTCCAATTCATTCATTTAACATATCTAATATTGGGGGCATCCAAGTTATTTGACATATTTGAACATTTGGAGAAAAAACAAAAAAAGTAACGCAGTAATTACTTTCCCTGGTAATTAGTTACTTTTATAATGATGTAACTCAGTTACTAACTCAGTTACTATTTGTAAGAAGTAACTAGTAACTATAACTAATTACTTTTTTAAAGTAACGTGCCCAACACTGATAATATATTAACTAGTAACTTAATAACCATTTACTAAGGATCTGTTTGATTATTTTATGATATGCTATTTTTTTTAAAGATAACTTACGACACATTTGTAAATCGTTAGCATATTACATAATAGTAATTTATGTTTAACTTGTAAATAGTTTATAACTGAATCTACAAAACATACAAAAAATGTAACATAATTTATTAAACATTTATGAAATGCATGGTCATGTTTTGTAAATTATTAGTTCATCATTAACTAATCAATTGTAAATTACTTATAACTGAATCTACAAAACATACGTAAAATAATTAACATTTCACTTATTAATCATTTATGAACGCATAGTCATGTTTCGTAAATTATTAGTTAATCATTTACTAATCACTTTTAAATGACTTGTAACGGAATTTACAAAACATACATAAAATGTTAGCATATCACTTGATAATCATTTATGAATGTTTTGTAAATGATTAGTTCATCATTAACTAACACTGCATGAAAACACTGAAATCCGGCACTATCCGGGCATGGTATACTCCTGTGTAATTTGATGTTTACCGGATATATGTGGGAAAAAGCGGATCAGAGTAACACGGAACAGTATATTTCCAGAAAAACCCGGAAACCTCACGTATGCGGACGTATACAGGAATCCGTGAAATTTCACGGACATATACAGCTGAAACACTGCTGGGTGTGCTAGGACTGAAGACTGTTAGGTGTGAAGAAGACCTTTCATATGTTAATGACTGACACTAGTGCTGGCTGTTCTCAGAGGGAGGGGGGCAGGGGAGGACTTCAGGATTGAGAATTATCTCTGGTCTACTGTAGGCTACAGCAAACAAGCTTTTTACACAGAAAAAAAGAATTCTTAAGGCCCTGAAACACTAAACTGAACTAGCAATGACTAAAGCCGACTGTGGGGTTGGTTCACGTTGCCTGGGTCTGGGCCAAACCATCAGAATGGTGTGTCTGGGCCTTAAAACCCCTGCATGAAAAGAGTCTCTTAATCAAATATTTTTTATAAAAACAGTACAAAATAAAAACCCTGTCTGAACATATACGTTCACAAAAAAATCTGAATATGTAATGAAATAAACTAATAAATGTAATGGAATTAACAAAGGATAATTAACCAAACATTTTAGACTATCCCCAAACAATTTTTGCAAAGTTTTACAAATTGTAGGCAATAATAGAATTAAATAAAAAGGAGATGAAATGTGGAAAATGAAAAAGTTTGTTTTAAAAACACCAAAAACTGATATGCTCAAAATAAAAATATGGAATAAAAAAAGAGCAGGGATTCACTTGCTCAAGAAACACAGAAACACAAGCAGATCTTTCAGCTCTGCAACTATTAACAAAAAGTGTCACTCCAAGATTCTTAACTTTAACACGCTGCAAAAGAGGGGCGTTTTGAGGTTTGAAATCCACCACTCACAATAGATGTAGGTGCAACCAATAAGGTTACCAATAAAAATAAGGCAACCAATAAAAATAATCCTAATTTTACAGAAAAAAACTTCAGTTTTTTACAGTATTTTCTTGTAATTTTGAATTATGTTTAAAACGATGTAAAATTACAAACAATATCTAAGTAAACAACTTGACTGTTATTTTAAGGATTATATCATTAATGACAAATTACAGTAATTCTCATTTTTTTATACAGGAACATCACTGTATTATTTTTCTGTTTTCATAAATAACAAATTCATGCAAAATTACAAACAATATCTGTAAATTAACAACTGTAATACAATATTTAGCTCATTATATTAAAGGTTTATGTTTATGTCCATACTAACAATTTAACATTATTCTTTGTCATTTTAAAGTAAATCTTATTAGTTTTATATTTACACTGTAAAACTAAAAACCTAAAAAAAACAGCAGCTACAGCTGCAAAACAAAAACCGTAAAATAAGTCAAATATCTTAAGTCAAATAAAGTTAAAAAACTTCACAGAAATTTACATTAAACGTTTTAGAGAAAACAGATTTTACAGATTTTTCCTTATTTAAATTAAGATATTTTACTTTAATTTTCTGTTTTACAGTGAAGGTGTATTTTTACATTCAAACTGGTTTTACATTCAATTCTGGATACAAATATAACAAAATATATAGCAAACTAAATATCAAACAATAATTGTTTTTAAAGAGTACAAATCTGCACTGCTCTCCAGGTTGAAACTTCCAGGCCTCTGCCCACACCACAAAACACCATTTGACCAATTAATTAAATATAACAGCAAATAAAAATAAATATACACATTTTCTAACTGTTGTTTAAAACAAGTTTTTTTCTATATTTGCAAGGCTATTTGCTGTCTTTCCGTGTTCTTTTGAGCGTGATTGGTCAATCTGAACGTCATCCAGAAATCTGGCCAATGACAGTGCTCGTCTTCAGTTTGAATTATACACCCTTTGTCGTTGGAGTTGCTCGTGGCTCGCGGGGACGCGACGCGATCGCGGCTTCACGGACCCTTCTTCTGTCCATTAATGGCATTGCATGGATCGTTTTAAACCTGTTAAAATCTTATTTTGGACGAATTTTGATTGTGGGATGTCGACTGAGAACGAAAAAACATGAATACGAACAGACTGAGTTTCCAATGGCGGACAGCAGACGGCAGAAGGTAACGTAAATCCCTTTATATTTTTTCTACTGCTTATCAAGATATAACGTTAGTGCATTAAAGTCATATGCTAATCGTGATTAACTTACATATTCTGTTTCTGTGTTTTGTTGTAATATTGTTAAGATAGGGCTGGGTGTTATGGCGATCTGATGATACTGACTATTGTTAGTGATTTTGCTGTAAACGTTGACATTACCTTTTTATATTGCGGAATGGGAATATAGCGTATATAACGCAGCACTGACTGTACTAAAAGTTTTTGACATTTTGACAAGGAAACATGCATGAATGTAGAATAATGAACGGGACATGCATGTGTTAAAATAAGCCTCTCTCAGACAGCAGGCGATCCCGAAATCAATTATCTTTCTGTAAAATGCACACAATTATCTCAGAAACCTTGTCATGTGAGGTATTCACTTGATTTAAACAGTCAGTTATGTCTTAAGTAAGTTAAACAGTTCAAGTTAACGTGGGGAATCCCGGATGCGTGTCATTCTGTGCATCCGTTCTTAAAGGGGCTGCAGCTTTGTCATAATTTTAATAAAACAAAAGAATAGAGAAGACCTTCTGCTTCTTTAAGAATCAAGTGATATTAATTAATTGAATATCATACAGTGAAGACTTTTAAAGCAGTATTATTCTGTAGCATTTTAATAAAATGTCCATCAAAATAAATATATTGTGATATCGTCACACTGTCATGTACACTTGTTCAGCAGAGAGGACAGGAAACCACCATACTTGGACTCTGAAGAATTATAGGCAAACCAGGATTTTGGATCTACTGTAAAGTTTTTGTATGGGCCTGGTGAGTATGTTTTGCAAGTCCATGTCCGTAAGTAGTTGATTAATATTAATGTTTTATCAAACAAATTAATATTTATTTGTGTGTGTGCATGTTTCTTCCCCCCTCATGATCCAGAAGTTTTGGATCCATGATCCTGAAGAACTTTTACAGATGTTGACCCTGAATGTGTAAAAGGTAATCTTTAAAATAATGACAACATTTTTATATTCTGTTTTTTTTCTGTAATGTAGACGCTTGCATTTTCTGTGAAGTTGCTTTGAAACAATATCAGGGTTTTTCCTACATTTAAATTTTTTTGCCGGCCGCCAAAACCTTATTTGTTGAGTTATTGTGATTTATGATTGATGTAGTAGATGCGTGCTGCGCTTGAGTTAACTGAGTGACAGAGAGAACGACCAGTGAGCTCATCCCTCGCTCGCACTCTCTCTGTCTTCAAAATAAGCATTCTTAGCTTTCTAATGTTTCACATTTTACGTTAATCAAAATCAAAAGGTCGGAAGACCGAATCCATGTTGCACGTGGCGCTATCAGACGATGTCTTCCTTTAATTACCGCTGGGTGTGAAATGCGCTCAAAAAACATTGACTGATTCTCTGACCAGCTGACATAAAGCATACTTTAAATAAACAGGAAACAAATCCTATCCGGTTATGAAGTGTTTTCTGTGTGTTGACAAATCTTGCGCGATGTTCTAACAGACGGGATTCACACACACAACGCGTCTGCTAATGTCCGATTCGCCACCTAATGACTCCTTTGAACCGAATCATTTTAACGTCTGGTTAGAACTGATCTGTCCAACACTGAACTCACGAATTAGTTTAATCATTTACTCAGAACAACACCTGAAATGAGAACACAAGTGTGCTTACCCAATTTAGCAAGAGTGGATAGTAAGAATTATTTTTAATTATCAACAGTCTTTCAGCTTATTTATGTGGACAATGTGTAGTAAAATAAATAGCCTAAAATCATTTAGTTTAGACTGGACTGAGGTGAACCCAGAACAAATTTGTTGTTAGCTAGCTGATTGTATATGGCAGAAAATTGTATATGGCTGAAAATTAGGCTATTTGTTCATTTTTTTAATACTATTTTTTTTAATATTTATATGATTACCAAAACAATTATCAGTAAATAGTGTAAAAATATGGAACAAAAACAAACATCAAGGTATCAAAATAAGATAAGCAAAAGTTACAAACTTTCTTTGAATTTATTTCAAATTTATTGTCAGTATTGCGCTTGCAGATCAAGTGGGTAGGGTATTTTTTTTTTACCGTGCGTATGTGTGTTTATGGATGACCATGTCTGTCAGCCACCACCGAAGACCATTTTTGACCCAGGAAAAACCCTGAATATGTATTGTGAAAAGCGCTATACAAATACATTTTAATTGAATTGTTTTACTTACTTTTATTGGCATTAACTATATATTATTAATGTATTATTTGGCAGGTCGCAAGATGTATTTTATTTTGTGAGACTTTGCTGAGGAAGTATTCTTTGGCTCAGTCTGAAAAGGCCCAGAAAAGAAACACTATGAAGAACATCACACAGAACCGTCAGAGAAAGAGACGGGTAAGTTAAGAAACCGGTTAAGCTTTTTCCCTCCAGAATGTTACTATACTCCTCTCTGAGTTTTAGTGGTTAATTTACTGTCATGTTTTGCAGTTGCTGGAGACCAGGTCCAGGGTTGCACAAACCAACACAGAACCTGTGGAAGACCGCAACTATAGACCTGATGAAGATGATGCTGTTGTTGATGGAAGGCCAGTGTGGATGGTTTGGCTAGCTACTACAAACCAGACTAGACTGACCCACACTACGTGTCACATCACCAGCCCATCATGCCAGTTTGAAAAAATGTTCAAAACTCAAACAACATTGTGTTAGAGTTGGTCACAATTATTTTATAATTATAATTTTAATATTCAATTGTTCCATTTTATATTTTCTTTATTCCTATGTCCATATACTTATACTTTTATTGGTTCCCATATATAGAACATTTACATATATTTCATATACACTTTTTAATTTATAGATTTCTTTGTCTCGTTTTATATTGTATACTTTGTATGTTTGTTCCTTTTTAGATGTCCATGTTGCTTTTGATCTCCACGTTTTGTATTGTTGTTCCTCTTACGTCGCCTTCCTTTAGAAACATTTTGTTCACTTATCTTTTCCCCCATTCATTTTAATGTATGTTTATAATGCTCTTTGTTCTTTTTATTTGGTTATATTGTTTACTTGGAATATTTATATGTATTTTAATATATTTTATATACACTTTTTTTTGTCTTATAAATTTATTGTTCTCATTTTATATTGTTTAATTTGTATATTTATTCTTTTCCTTTTTATGTTCACTGTGTATTTTATTCCTTTACATCTGTCTTTTAAATGCATTTTGTTCATTTTTTTTTCCCCCTTTTTGTTTCTTTACCAATTCATTTTAACGTATATTTATGTTCTTTGGACTGGTTATATTTTTACATTTGTTCCTTAACATTTTCATCCCTTTTAAATACATTTAGTTCACTTGTTTTTGTTTCACCGTTGTTTTAATGTTCGTTTATAATGCTGTTAAGAATGTTTTTTTTTTTTTATATACCTTTTTAATAAATATTTCAGACTTTCTCAAATTGTTTTGTGTGTATTTTTATTTTGGGAGGGAGAGGGGATTATTTTTTATATATATATATTATATATTAATGAGCAAAATCTGCATAGCTGGCCTATAACCAATCAAGTCCCTATGCTACAAAACCTAGCCCACCCTTAGCCTTAGAAGTAACCAATAAAGTTACTTGACTGGGTTTTCAATGCGCCCTGTCCTCCAATAGCAGTCTGGGTTTTGGGAGTGGTTTTAAAAAAAACAACCAATCCAGTTTGAGATGAAGGACCAATAGGGGATGGAAGGCAAAGCTGTTTAGAGGTGTGAAAATGTCTCCTGGGAAAAACTTGATGGGATTATTTGCCATGGCAACAAATGGCTGTAGCATGGGAGTATACGGCCACAACATACATCCGATTTGGTACCAATTCGGATGAATACGGACATATACGGATCCATGGAATTTGACCTATCCGGCCAGTATACTCCTGGATTCTTCCGAATTTCAGCAGTGTATACAGGAGTATCCTGGTCCGGATACACCTTTTTTCATGCAGTGTAACCACTTATAAATGACTTACAACTGAACGTTATTATAAAGTGTTACCCTTTTTTTACTTATTCACACTAAAGTGATAGTTATTTGTTATAGTCTATGATATGAAAGGGGTAAATGATCATCATCAAGAGAAAATGGCACGCACACAAACTCACAGGGTGAGAGAGAGACCCCCGCCCCCTCCACACACACACACACACACACACACCTGAGCCTGAGAGTGAGGGGGAGGGGAAGGACTGAGAGAGAGGCACTCTGCACATTTAACAAGATTCACAAGATTTTAACAACAAAAATAAATAAAATCTAAATGGTGGGAGAAAGTTTTTTTTTTTTTCACTACATTATTTTGAATATATTGAATATATTCAATCTATATGAAATCAATATGTGTGGTCCAATATAAAAAATGAATTACAAAATTAATAAATGGAGCCAAATCACAGATACAGCAAATATAATTTTAATATCCGTGTCAGGTAAGAGTAAGATGCGTGTCTACATTTTATGGAAGTTTATTATAAACAGCCACTTTTATAAAATCATGTGAAATTAATGTTTAATAAATTTATATTATATCAGTAAATAATTAATTTAAAGACATATGCATCATACGTGATCTTGGCAAACACATCACATGACGTTTTTATTTCAAGTGATAGTTATTTGTGATAGCCTATATGAAAGGGTTAAATTATCATCATGAAGAGAGAAACTCACATACACAGAGTGCCCCCCCCCCACACACACACACACACAGGGAGGGGAAGAAAAGGCAGAGGACATTCCATAGACTTAATGGTTTTTATACTGTACAAACTGTACATTCTATCCCCCTACACTACCCCTACCCCTAAACCTACCATCACAGAAAACATTCTGCATTTTTACATTTTGAATAAAACATTGTTTAGTATGTTTTTAAAGCTAGACAGTGATTTAAAGCATTTTTGAAAGTGACACACTTCAGCTGCCAGTTGGTGGCCACACACACACACACACACACACACACACACACACACACACACACACACACACACACACACACACACAGACAAATCCCTTAAAGCTATTTGGTTTATGGGACACAGGAAATCTCCTCATAAACCATGTTTATGTTGTAATGTGTAGTATATATTTAAAGCTATTTGTTTACATTTCAATAAAACATTGTTTAGTATGTTTTTAAACACACACACGTTGTAATACCAGTGAAATACCCATGTCATTATACAAATTTGTGTCCTCATAAATCACATAAACAGGCAAACACACACACAAAGAGGGATTGCAGGACTTCCGGTTGACGGCTGATCAGTATGGCGGATTAGTCTTTGAGCTCCTCAAAGTTGGGTTGTACTTTCCCCTGAAATTCAAATTAATTGCTTTTGAAATAGACAAATTTTGTCTGAAAATATGCCAGGGGGAGGCAAGAGAGGGCCTAGGAAAATGCTAAAGAACAGCTACATTTTGAACAAGACGAAGCACATGTGAACGCCGAAATAGAAGATGACGACGGCGAGGCATCAACGCAGACCCTACACGAAACAATGCTAAGTATTAGCAAACAGATAAGTGGCCTACGGACGGAGCTGAAATCGGATCTGGATGCTTTCAAAGCAGACATGAAACAAGAGATACTCTTAAACATGACATCAACCAACAACTAACAGTGACAAAGCTAGCGGTGCAGGAACAGAGTGAAAAACTTGAAGAAGCTCAGAATCGCGTAGGAGGAATTGAGACTTGGTCAACGGCAGCTAACGACGCGCTCAAACAATTACTTAAGGAGCAAAAGAAGATGCTGGACAAGATTAACGACCTGGAATCAAGGGGGAGAAGGAATAATTTGAGAATTTATGGGGTCCACGAAGGAGAAGAGGGCAATTCCACAACGACCTTCGTTGAAAACCTACTTCGAAGTGAAAAGTTGATCAGCGAGGGTTCTGACCCGCAAATACAACGAGCTCATCGCTCCCTTGGCCCCAACCCTCCCGCGGATGCCCCCCCATGATCCATCATCGTGAACTTTCTTGAATTTAAGATCAAGGAGACCGTACTGAAAAACGCGTGGCAGAAAAAGATACTCATACGAGATAAGCCTGTAACGTTTGACCATGACTATACCACGGCAGTGGTGCAACAGCGCCGAGCTTATAAACACATTAAGAGCGCGCTAAAGGCCAAAGGCATCCAATTTCAATCACCTTTCACCAACCTTCGAATCCATTGGGACACGGCCCCACGGTTGTACCACACCCCGGTGGAGGCTTTAAGTGAGATGAGAAATCAGGGAATCGAGGTGGAAGAACCCAAGGATCGCGGAGGTCTCGACACAGCTGTCCTGCTGGATCAGCTGGAGAGCGCATCACCATGGCAACCCGCCCCTCGCCACAGAGACATGGGAGCTATCAAACGCGTACGTGATCGACTACAGGAGTTTCAACGTTCCCCGCACTAGCTAAATGTCGGCATGTCCTACAGGTGCTTCTCTCTTGTTTATTTTGGGACCATTAACCCACACATAAAACATGTGCTGATTAGATCTACGGTTGTAGTTTACGAATTTCATGCTACTTTAGGAATTAGGAATATATTTACCCTACTTTGAGGATGACAAATCTGAGCTGGAATGAGTGAAACTCATTTTGCGTTATCACTAGTTCTGGGAGGGGGCCCTCGCTTCGTGCGAGGCTTTTCCCCCTCACTTAATGTTGGGATTACAACCCAGAGTGTACTTTTAGTACCTCATTTTGGAAGTCATTGTGTTCATTCTAAATATACTTCTGTGTGTTCATTAGTTCTTTTTTATTGCTTTTTATTTGGGAGGCTTTGGGAGGAGGAAGAGCTACTTTTTATTTTATTATCTGATGATACAAAAACTTGAAATAATGTCACTGAATGTAAACGGTCTTGGGAATGCAATCAAAAGAGCAAGGGTAATGACAAAAATAAAGAAAGAAAATAAGCACGTTATCTTTCTGCAGGAAACCCATTTGTCACCACAAGAGCACGAGAAATTGAAAAAAAATTGGATACGAGAAAATATGCCACAGTTCTTATGTTCATAGTCACAAAAGAGGTGTAGCCGCATTCCTCATCTCGAAGTCGTTGAAATTTGACACATATAAAGAAATAAAAGACAAAGAGGGGCGCTACGTTATAGTGAAAGGCAAAGTTGAAAGCAGCAAATTGACTTTAGTTTGTATATATGCACCTCCAAATAGTGATAGACACTTTTTTAAAGACTTATTTGATATGATCTCTCTAGAATCTGAGGGAATTTGTATTTGTGGTGGGGATCTCAATGTAATACTGAATTATAATCTGGACACAACTAGCCAAACCAGAAATAAAAAAGCAATTGGAAAATTTGTAAACACTACACTTAAAGAAACTGGACTAGTAGATGTATGGAGGCTATTACACCCCACACAAAGAGACTATACCCATTACTCTGTCCCGCACTCTGTACATACACGGATTGATTATTTTCTAATGCAAAAGGAAACATGCTACAGAGTGTTGGACTGTAGAATTGGAGTCGCTGATGTTTCTGATCATAATGCAATTTTCTTAACTATCCAAATAGACTCCACACCCAAAAACTCTGTGTGTCGGCTCAATGTGGGTATTCTCAACAATGAGAAAATTGTGAATGATATTAAGCAAGAAATTGATACATTCCTTAGAGAAAATGATAATGGGGAAGTTGACCCTTTAATCCTCTGGGATGCGTTGAAGGCTGTGCTGCGGGGAAAACGAATAGCTATAACTGCACAACTTAAGAGAGCTAGAAAAGAGAAGTAAGAAAAATTGATGATTACTTTGAAAGAGCTAGAAAATAAATTTAAGCATAAAAGAGAATTAAATATACAAAAACAGATAAAGGAAGTAAAAATACAAATAGAAGAATTACTTAATCAAGAAGTAGAGAAAAGGGCAAGATACGTCAAGCAAAGTTATTATGAACTTGGTCCCAAGTCAGCAAAGTTAGTTGCTCGTAGACTGCAGAAACAATATGCGCATACTGCAATTCACAAAATTAAAAACCCAATATCACAGAAAATTGAAACTAAACCTGAGGAGATTGAAAAGATTTTTAGAGAATATTATCAAAAACTTTATTCACAAGATGAGACCGTGAACAAGTGGTACATAAGGAATTTCCTTTATTCATTAGATTTACCTAGCATTGGGATGATACAGAACAAAACAATCACCAAAGAGATTTCACTAGAAGAACTAAATAAAGCGCTGGGAAAAATGAAGACTAATAAAACTCTGGGTGGTGATGGGTTTCCTGCGGAGTGGTACAGAAAATTTTGTGACAATCTGAACCCAATTTTATTAAGATCTTTTAACTGGACGATAAAGGAAGGCCGCATTCCACCATCTTGGAAAGAGGCCATTGTGTTCCCAAGGAGGGGAAAGAAAGAGAGGATTGTGTTAATTACAGACCCATTTTCATTTTGAACGTGGACTATAAATTGTATACTTCAATTATTGCTAAAAGACTGGAATCATTTGTTACAGAATTGATTGATGAGGATCAATGTGGGTTTATTCCAGCTAGACAAACACAGGATAATATTAGAAGAACTTTACACATACTCGGAAAAATCAACAGAGATAAATCAAGTACAGCTCTTATAAGTTTAGACACTGAAAAGGCGTTTGGCAGGGTGGGGTGGGAATTCCTGTACCAGACGCTTGAAAGATTCGGATTCAATCAAGACTCAATAAAAAATATAGCTGCAAGCAGCAATACCGGGGCCAAGCGCAAAGAAGAAGACAAGACATGCCAAAATGGCTGGCAGTGTCAGATCAACTGCAGCAATAAGCAATTAATCACGTTTTAAGATGATTTTAGGCAATAGGCTGAAAAATGCATTGTAGTTTGAGTGTGTCAAACCAACTGCAACAATGAACAATTATACAGTTTAAGAAGATTAGGCAAAATGGCTGAAATATCATATATAGAGTCACTAATAATATAATTTAATGGTTTATCACTTTTGACCAATAGGTGGCACAGTTACGAAATTGATGTGGTGTGGTCAGAATAAGGGAACAATGACACATGCAAAGTTTGATGCCAATATGTCAAAGCATTGCAGAGATACAGCCTCAAGAGTCATTTTGGCATCATGCCTCAAATTCGTCGCAGCGATATAGGAAAACGGTTTTGCCTATAAACGCAAAATCCATAATATTTTCTTGGCACAGCCTGAAGATGATACGATTAAATTTTGGTGAAAATCGGACAAACGGCCTAGGAGAGTTTGAAGAAGTAGTTTTTTAACAAATAGCAAGATGGAGGAGAGGAAGTTTGACCAAGTATGGCAAAATTTATATTTATGTTCTCAGCAGTAGCCAAGGAATTTATTATAACCAGTTTCATTATTATAGACAAATTTATTCAAAAGTTATTAGCCTTTTTGTATATCTTGTTATACATTTTGACCACAAGGTGGCGCTGCCCTGAAACCTTTTGAATACCTTCAGGGCATGGTGCAGAACTCGAACACATAACGAGTTTCGTAATTATACTCCAAAGCGTTATTTAAACAAAGGCCTAGAATTAATTTTTTTCATAATCCTGTATTTCATGTTTTTTCTATTATTGTGCCACTAAGAGATATGATACCACCATTTTTTATGTGTCCTCGGAGTGAGCCCATACATATGTGTGTCGATTTTGGTGAAAATATCTCATTTTGTTTTTGAGTTATAGACATTTATATGAAAAAACACATAAAAAATTACTGACACCTGACTTTGATTGGATTTTACTTCCCCTTAATGTCAATATTTTGACATTTGGGTATTAACACTTGGCTATCGACCTATGTTTCAGAACTTCTGACGCTGGTTTCGTCTTGGTCAGACTAGCATTCGAAGATATCCGCTAATGTTTTTTTAGCGCTAAGTTACCATGCTGCGAAATCTGGCAAGTCTGGTATCGTTGGACTTGGCAAGGATTCAGGAGACAAAAAAAAGTTACTCCTATGAAAACAAGTCAACCACAACCAAAGTTATAAGCATTTGGGAGGGGCAATCTCCACTAGGTGGTGCTGTTTTTAAACCTCTCAGGCTACCGTCTCGGTTACGGATGTAACCCTCGTTCCCTGAGGAGGGAACGGAGACGTAACGTTAGTGACTAACGAATGGGGGTTTCGCTTAGAAGCCTATCAACTTCGAGTTTTGAGAAAACGCCCAATGGCGTGCCAATGCCATGGGGCATGCGGAATTTGCATACGTAGCTCCGCCTCACTGCGTGAGTATATAAGGAAGTACGAGGCAATATCGCATTATGTTACCTGCTTGAGGAGCCAAGACTGAACTCCTGCGTTCCAGGCAACACAGCTGATGTGGCAAGGGGACGTTACGTCTCCGTTCCCTCCTCAGGGAACGAGGGTTACATCCGTAACCGAGACGTTCCCTTTCGTTCAGTCACTACGACGTAACGTTAGTGACTAACGAATGGGGGTCCCAATATAATCCCGCCACTCAGCCGTCTTCCAGCGCCCTGCGTAAGTGTGAGTTCCCTGTCGTAAGACTAGTACGGACGAAGGACTCCCACTTAACACAGGATTACCAAGGTACACTGGGAAGCATATCCCAGTGAGGGAATGCCAAGATGCCTACCCGTGGGGAGGACTTAAGAGACACATATGACCCGGAGAGGGCTGCATATGGAAGATCTCTAGGGTACCAGCCGAAGGTGGATTTTTAACCCTAGGGGTGGCGGGGACACGCCAAGGGAAGAAACCCGCTCACTGCGGAGACTTACGGTGAAATACACATGTGGGGGTCGCCGGAGGGAACCATGCACATGGGGCACCTGGCCGGACATGAGGGTCTGGGCTCGAGAGGGCAGACTGAACTGATGTCGGCGTCGACAGTGCTGGAGGAGCTCAGGGCTCTCGGGGAGCTCACCTGAGGAAAATATCGCACGTATCCAGTCCGTGGAGTGGAGTGGCGAGCAAGCGAAGACACCTGAGCCTGGCCCATCACCGGCCCCTCGGGGGGGCGAGTACATAGTCGGACACTGGCTCCACTCGGAGATTGTAGAATCTGGCGAATGTGTTGGGTGTCGCCCAGCCTGCAGCTCTGCAGATGTCTGCTAGCGAGGCGCCATGCGCTAGAGCCCAAGAGGAAGCCACACTCCGGGTGGAGTGTGCCCTCACACCAAGGGGACATGGTCGGCCTTGCTGCTGGTAAGCCAAAGCAATGGTGTCCACTATCCAGTGAGACAGCCTTTGCTTTGAGAGAGCACTTCCCTTCCGCTCTCCACCATAACAGACAAAGAGCTGGTCTGAGGTCCTGAAACACTGCGTCATGTCTACGTAGGCGCGGAGAGCGCGTACTGGACAGAGCAATGCCAAGGCTGGGTCTGCCTCCTCCAAAGGCAGCGCTTGCAGGTTCACCACCTGGTCCTTGAACGGAGTGGTGGGAACCTTGGGCACATATCCAGGCCGGGGTCTCAGGATCACGTGAGAGTTAGCCGGCCCGAACTCCAGGCACGCTTCGTCAACCGAAAATGCCTGCAGGTCCCCGACCCTCTTGACTGAGGCCAATGCGGTCAGCAGAGCCGTCTTCATAGACAGAAACTTAATATCGACCGACCGCAAAGGTTCAAAGGGAGGTCTCTGCAGAGCAGTTAGTACTACTGCGAGGTCCCAAGAGGGTACGAGAGGAGAGCGAGGAGGATTCAGTCTCCTAGCTCCCCTCAGGAACCTGATGACCAGGTCGTGCTGACTTACCTTTTTGTTCTCCAAGAGATCGTGGTGGGCAGATATTGCGGCCACATATACCTTGAGGGTGGAGGGAGACAGCCTTCGCTCCAGCCCCTCTTGGAGAAACTCAAGCACGGACCCGATCGGACATTTCCAGGGGTCTTCTTGGCGGGAAGAGCACCAGGTGACGAAGAGGTTCCACTTCAACGCATAGGCATGCCGAGTGGACTCTGCCCTAGCGGAAGTGATGGTGGCGACCACCGTAGGTGGTAGGCCACTCAAACCTGCCGGGTCCCGTCTAGGAGCCACACGTGGAGGTTCCAAAGGTCGGGACGCGGGTGCCAATGGGTGCCCCGTCTCTGAGTAAGGAGGTCCGGTCTCAGAGGAATAGGCCAGGGAGGGGCTGTCGCAAGGAGAATGAGTTCGGGGAACCAGGTCCGGCCGTGCCAGTACGGGGCGACCAAAAGGACCTGCTCCTTGTCCTCCCTGATCTTGCACAGAAGCTGTGCGAGTAGGCTCACTGGGGGAAACGCATATTTGCGTCGCCGAACTGTTCCCAAATCAGCTGAACCGTCCAGGGATGGAGTCTCCATTCTCCCGGGAGAGGCTGAAACCGCGAGAGCTCGTCGGCTGCGTGGTTCAGGACTCCCGGAATATGGACAGCACGAAGGGACCTCAGGCGCTTCTGACTCCATAAGACGAGATGGCGGGCGAGTTGAGACATGCGGCGGGAGCGTAGACCGCCCTGGTGGTTGATGTACGCTACTACGGCCGTGTTGTCTGTCCGGACGAGCACATGTTGACCCTTCAGCAACGCTCGGAAGCGGTGCAGGGCGAACCGTACTGCCAGCAACTCGAGGCAATTGACATGCAGGAGGCGCTGGGGTCCTGTCCAGGAGCCCGCGGCTGCTTGTCCATTGCACATGGCACCCCAGCCCGTGGCAGAGGCATCCGTCGATACGACAACATGCCTGGAAACTCGTTCTAAGGGCACACCGGCCCGTAGAAAGCTGAGGTTCAACCACGGGGTGAGTGTCTGTAAGCAGGCCCGAGTCACTTGGATCCGGAGCGTGCCAGACTGCCATGCCCATCTCGGGACTCGATCGCGAAGCCAGTGCTGAAGCGGTCTCATATGAAGCAATCCGAGCGGCGTTACCGCGGCTGCAGATGCCATATGCCCCAGGAGCCTCTGAAAAAGTTTCAGTGGAACCGCATTCTTGCTCTCGATTTGTCGGAGGCAAGTCAGCAGAGACTGCGCGCGCTCGCTCGAAAGCTGCGCGTACATGGCGACCGAGTCGATCTCCATACCGAGAAAAGAGATCCTCTGCACTGGGCAGAGTTTGCTCTTCTCCCAGTTGACCCGAAGGCCCAGACGGGTTAAGTGGTGGAGAACCAGATCTCTGTGTCCGCAAACCTGCTCTCGAGAGTGGCCTAGTATGAGCCAGTCGTCGAGGTAGTTCAGGATGCGGACCCCGTGCTGCCAAAGGGGCGCAAGGGCTGCCTCGGCGATCTTCGTGAAGACGCGAGGGGACAGAGATAACCCGAATGGGAGAACTGCGTACTGGTATGCCCGCCCCTCGAAAGCAAACCGTAGGAACGGTCTGTGTCGAGGAAGGATGGAGACATGGAAGTAGGCGTCCTTCAGGTCGATCGCTGCAAACCAATCGTCCGGACGAACGCATTCGAAAAGGCGTTTCGCAGTCAACATCTTGAACGGAAGCCGGTGAAGGGATCGGTTCAAGATGCGAAGGTCCAGGATTGGCCGTAACCCACCGGTTTTCTTGGGTACAATGAAGTAGGGGCTGTAGAACCCCGACCTCATTTCGGCTGGAGGGACAGGCTCGATCGCACCCTTCGCCAGTAGAGTGGCAATCTCCGCACGCATGACGGGGGCATGGGCCCCGGTCACGGTATAGCGGACTCCCCTGTAACGGGGAGGAGCCTGCGCGAACTGAATCGCGTAGCCGAGCCTGACGGTCCGGGCAACCCAGCGGGACAGCCCCGGAAGCTGAAGCCAGGCTTCCAGAGACTGCACCAACGGGGTCATACGGACAGTAGGCGTACCCCGGGTGGGGCAGCGAGGCAGCGTTACCGGCGCGGACAGGGGAGGCTGTTGGGCGTCCCCGGGTCGGAGCACGGTTAACGGCTGCGCCCTGACAGAGGAGACCAGGGAAGGACTCGCGTTCCACTGGGGTCTGCTCTGCCAGGGGGCTGGCGACAGAGAGGGATGCGAGTGGCAAGACCCGAGGGTGGCGCGCACTGTCATCACCGGTCTCTGGGTGCTCAGAGACAGGAACATGAGTTCTTCCCAAGCGCTGCTAGCCCGGGGGCCAGCAGCGGAAGGATTTTCCCCCGGCCCTCCACCGGGGGAAGGAGAGGCCCTGCTACCATCCCCTGGGAAGAACTGGAACCCATCTCTGAGTTGTCCACCTCCATCCTGGCGTTTAACCAGTCTGGGGAGCGGACTGGGCGACATCCTCAACCACCTCCACGGCGCGGCCCAGGTGAAGGCTGCTGCTGGGGCCGGGCGGGAAGAGGGAGGGCGCCCTCGGCGGCGAGCGGACTGAGGCGACTGGGCCGGCGGCTGGTGCAGCAGCTGGCCGCCGGGGCAGTACGTGTTGCAGCCTCAGTCTGCTCTGGGGCGGCCGAGAACTGTTGGGCGCAGTTCTCAGCCGCGCCGCCGAAGAGGCCAGCCTGGGATATGGGTGAGTTGAGGAGGCGGGCCCGCTCAACGTCCTCCACATCACCAGGTAAGGCCTGGTGTTCTCCCGGACCACAGCTGTGGACATCGCCCGACCCAGGGAGCGTGTGGCCACCTTCACCGCCCGGGGGCGGGGTCAGTTGCGGCACGCAGCTCAATGAAGAGCCCTGGGTCGGCTCCACCCTTGTGCATGTGCAAAGGGGCGGCGGCCTGCCCGTAGCACTGCGGGACCACGCCACCGAAGTAGACGAGCCCACAGGCTTTGGGGGGGGTGCTTAGGACAGCCACACCACGCCACGTCAAAGCCCTCTGTGGACACCGTAGTGCGCAACAGAGAGTTCAACAGTGGGGGGGGGGGGGGGGCCCAGTGTACCCTAGGCCGCGGCCCCATCAAGGGCAGAGAAGGCGGAGGAGGCCACCAAACGGTCGCGAGAAGCACGGGGACTTCCGGGACCGCGTGATCTCCTCATGCACCCCGGGAGCGAAAGGCATTGGGGGCGGGGCCCAACAGCTGTCGGGTGCCGCCCCCAAAAACCAATCGCGCAACCACGAGCACCCGCGGCTGGGCGGAGTTCCACACCAGCGCGAGACTCGCGGCTGCCCGAGATAACATGGCTGTCAACTTTAGGTCAGATCAGGCAGTGCTGACACACCCGGAGGCGGAGCACAACCTAATCGTCATCCCCAAAGGACTCCAGCCCACCTTGGGATGCGGCGATCGACATCTCCATGTGGCCCGAGGAATGAACGTCGGGGTTCTTAATACCACAGCACCGCCCTCAGGTCACCCTGGCCACCAGCCAAAGTACCATCTCACTCGGGGACGGTAGATTGGGGTGTGGCAGAGGGGACTCTCTCTCCTCACGGAGATCATTGAGTCTCGACCGTGACATCGCGATGGTCACGCCCCCGCAATGGAAACGTGACACATCCGCAAACACTGCCCGTGCGCGCTGAAGCCCAAACACGCTCGAGCAGTGAATGCGTCCTCAGACAGCAGCGGAAAATCGATCGCACCCGGAAGTGCACGGGCGAGCCGTCTTGAAAAAGACGTGCCACGCGCAAGCTCTTTTTGTGAGAGGAAAACCTTGCAGTCGATGCCGAAGCGCCCAGGGAAACACACACCAGCTGTCAGGCGGACCACTGCACAGATCAGCAGGCAGGAAGTATGCGATCACTGGAACGCGCCGTCACACCAACACCGACTGGAAAGCTGCTCGTCTCGAAGAAGCTGACAGAGTCTCAGAAGGCTGTAGGAGTGAAGAGGTAGGTACTCTTGGCTCCGAAAGCAGAAACATAATGCGATATTGCCTCGTACTTCCTTATATACTCACGCAGTGAGGCGGAGCTACGTATGCAAATTCCGCATGCCCCATGGCATTGGCACGCCATTGGGCGTTTTCTCAAAACTCGAAGTTGATAGGCTTCTAAGCGAAACCCCCATTCGTTAGTCACTAACGTTACGTCGTAGTGACTGAACGAAAGGGAACTCAGGTCATCGTGGTGATGACCCATACTGAGTTTTGTCAACCCTATGTCAACCTAAAATGTATTGCTGAGATCACAAAATATGGCGGAAAATGAATACTTAAACAATAATACTTAAACAATAGGCTTAAACAATAATATTTTATACAGACTAAACATGCTCACACACACAAACACACATTTTGTTGTAGATACAGATATGTGAAATATATGGTGGGAACAAAATGTTTACTGCAAGTTTTTTTCAGGTTTCACATTACTCATCATGTGGCACAATTGTCAATACCAATACTTCAATAGAAAGGAAGTGATGCATTTTACAAAATGTGATTGTAAATGTTATAATAGTGATTTTATAATGTCTAAATATGAATTACAGATCAATATTAGGGAGTAGTATGAGCACAAATTGATGATAATAACTTAGTAGAAGCTGTATCGTTAGATTTTAGCTCAGCATTTTATGTAATGGATCATAAATTATTGCTGGATAAATTGATTGTTTAATATGTGACAATGACTACGTTTACATGGACAACAATACTCCGATATTAATCTGATTAAGACCATACTCTGATTAAGAATCTACCATGTAAACAGTCAGTACGTTTACATGTACAACAATACTCCGATATTAATCTGATTAAAGGGTTAGTTCACCCAAAAATGAAAATTCTGTCATTAATTACTCACCCTCATGTCGTTGGACACCCGTAAGACCTCCGTTCATATTCGGAACACAAATGAAGATATTTTAGTTGAAAGCTGATGGCTGAGAAAGGCTTCACACAGGCCTCCATTGGCATTCAGTACATTGACACTTCCAAGATCCATGAAAGGCACTTAAAACGTCGTTACAAAGTCTATCTCACCACAGTGGCTCTACAATAATCATACAATGCGACGACAATAGTTTGTGTGCGCAAAAAAAAATCAAAATAACACCTTTATCCAACTTGTTCTTGTCTTCCGTGTGCGCCTCCACGACGCATGCGCGAGAATATGACGTAGCGCCGGTGTTCGGGAATCGATGAAATACACACTTAAGCTCCATTTTGAGCACTACGCCGAGACCTAAAGCACGATCAATGTAGAATCCAACAGCTTAGACACGCGCGTCTTCCTCTGCTCGTAAACAAATCGCTTCTGGGTCATATGTCCGAACGCCGGATCTGCGTCATATTCTCGCGCATGCGTCGTGGAGGCGCACACGGAAGACAAGAACAAGTTGGATAAAGGTGTTATTTTGATTTTTTTTTGCGCACAAAAACTATTGTCGTCGCATTGTATGATTATTGTAGAGCCACTGTGGTGAGATAGACTTTGTAACGACGTTTTAAGTGCCTTTCATGGATCTTGGAAGTGTCAATGTACTGAATGCCAATGGAGGCCTGTGTGAAGCCTTTCTCAGCCATCAGCTTTCAACTAAAATATCTTCATTTGTGTTCCGAATATGAACGGAGGTCTTACGGGTGTCCAACGACATGAGGGTGAGTAATTAATGACAGAATTTTCATTTTTGGGTGAACTAACCCTTTAAGATCATACTCTGATTAAGAAACTACCATGTAAACAGCGATTTCTAATTACCTTAATCCGGTTAAAGCCATACTCGAATTAAACAAAAATCGAATTAAGACATGTGGAGTATGTCTATTTTAGTCGCATTATCCAAGTGCATTGTAGACATGTACACACCTTAATCTAACTATTAACGTCGTGTATGAGTTTTCGCCGCATTTTGTGACAGGACACACCAGGCACATACACCAGGCAAGTGCAGAGGGGAGGGCTTTGAGGGCTTGTACCAAAAGTATATAAAGTGCCCCTCTAAACAATCATCAATAATATTGTGACAAATAAAACAGAATTTGGATTATAATTAATATAACCGCGCGTACAAAACAGTAACAATGCGCTCACATTCCGGTTTATCTTTTACGTATCTTTCAGTCTGAAATGTCGTTGCCATGACGTGTTGCTATGGTGCGTGACTGCGTGTCTTGCTTGACTGCTCACTCGGACATGGCCTCCTCTATATTTTTTTTCTTTGTGTTGTAATAATTCTGCTCATTGTAAAAGTAAAATACAATACGTTTGTATCTGTAATCCCAGATTCATAATTGTCTGCTTACAACAGCGGTCGGGAACCTCTAGGCTCGCGAGCCATATGGCCATTCAGTGAGCGCTTGTGGCTCGATGGCAGAAAAAAACAATCCAAACAATCACGATTTTTCATCATTAATCAAAGCTATTATTCGAAATGTTGGCTGTCAAGAAGGAGGCAAGATGGGCAGTGTCTCTTAAAAAAAACTGAAAGACACAATATATAATATTACAAAAAATAAAACTATATATATATATATATATATATATATATATATATATATATATATATATATATATATATATATATATATATATATATATATATATATATATATATATATATATATATATACATATATTACATTAAAAAGTATAAAAGTCACTCGTTTTTATAAAGTCACACTGTCCAACAGTGACACCCGCAGGTAAAGTTACAGCGGGTTGCCTGAGCCCATTGATTTGAACAGACCTACGAAAGTCGCGCTATGATTGGACGACGGACAGCGTAGCGTGGCATGGGTACGTAATGACGTACTATTAATCGAGCTATGTTCTGTAACATGTAAAATGGGAACATGAACGTAATATTCTAAAAGCAACTCATGTAAACGCCTTAATCAGATTATTGTCTTATTCAGAGTAAGGTCAATAATTAGATTACTGCTGTCCATGTAAACGTAGTCACTGATTTCTAATTACCTTAATCTGGTTAAAGCCATACTTGAATTAAAGGTCCCATGGCATGGCATTTTTCTATTATTTTATAGTGTTTCCTGAGGTGTACTTATATTGTTAGTATGATTTTTACATCATAAAATGTCATAATTTAGAAATAAAAGGCATTTTTTCTATACTGCTGTTTGCCCTGTGGCTGAATGCCCTGCTTCAAGAGGCGTGTCTGCTGTGAGACTTCAGTAAAAACGCCCACTGCTGTGATTGGCTGACATCTTTGCATTTTAAATGAGTGGAGGGGGCGTGGTTTAACGAGGCACGAGCAGGCACGAGTCTGCCAGAGACGGATGGACCTGTGTTCACTTCTCATCAGTTCTCTCAGCATGTCTCAGTTCAGGGTGAACTGTTGTAGTTACTAGCATATACTTCAGGTTATTCGTTTATTTCTAGTCGGAGGGACTGTCACTCATGTGGATCAGCGCTGACTCGAGACACGAACCGTTTAGAACGATTAAGTCCGATTTGGTGAACTGGTTCGGTTCACTAAAAAGAACCGATTCAAAAGAATGATTTGTTCGCGAACCGGACATCACGGAGACGGAGCGATTGCTAACAAAGTTATTTATAGTAACTACTGAGTTATGAGAGCGCTGTCTGTCAGCGCGAGTTTATTGTGTTTGTATCTGAGAGTTCTGAATAAACACGAGTCCCAGTCACGCCGAGTCCGTCTTCATCATTATTCTACCAACTTTGTAACACATGCAATGTACCATTACAGCGAGATGAACGAGTTAGTAAGTGTTGAGTATAGCATTATTTCTAGATATGTTCCAATCATATGAAAAGCGTCAGTGACGCGCATTCAGTAACTTACACAGCGCAAACAAAGACACAACAGCAGTAATCGAATGTAATCCAGTTTATTGTGGGGAAAGCTGGCTAGCCCGGATACCCTCACGCTTGCCCCCTTCTGCTTAATCTCACGCCGCGTTTGGTGCCTCCGCTGTGGGCCAGATGCAGTACTGGAGGTCGGGATGTTGAAGGCCGAGCTTCGGCGTGTGTGAGGTTTATCTCTACAGATGTGACTCTGCTGGTGTTGAGCAGAAAAGACTGTACGCACATTTAAGAACAGATAGACGCGACGAGGACGTACAAAAACACTGACTCACAAGATAGAAAACACCTTTCTGTCGGGAGAGAAGCCGCAGTGTGTGCACGAATAATAAATAATTAGCTACACATAAGAAATTAATGATCACAGATCAGAAGGAACTGAAGAAAGACTTCTGTTTTCATTTGTACATCCAAACACTGAGAAACTGCCAGCGTTCACTCGTTCACAAGTAATGATCTCTCGAGCGCTTGCAAGGGCGTGCCAGATTCTCTGGGCGGAGGAAAGGGAGGTTACCGTTCCTGCTTGGACGTCATAACAGGAGACTTCAGGATTGGCTCGTCTGGCCTGTCATTTTCTCAAAGGCAGAGAAAGACAGCCAGAACTCGGTTTTACACCGATCAACATTTCTATACACTTGGGGACAATATTCAGGCTAGGGGAACTCATATTAATGTTGAAATACCTCATAAAATGAAAATTTCATGCCATGGGACCTTTAAACAAAAATCGAATTAAGACATGTGGAGTATGCCTATTTTAGTCGCATTATCGAAGTGCATTGTAGACATGTATACACCTTAATCTAACTATTAACGTCGTCGTGTAGGAGTTTTCGCCGCATTTTGTGACAGGACACACACACACACACACCAGGCAAGTGCAGAGCGGAGGAGGGCTTTGGAGCGCGAGCCCCTGTCCTTTTTAAAAATGTATCAAAAGTGCCCCTCTCAACAATCATCAATAATATTGTGACAAATATAACAGAATTTGAATTATAATTAATATAACAGCGCGTACAAAACAGTAACAAGGCACTCAAATGTCCCGTTTATCTTTTACGTATCTGTCAGTTTGAAATGTCGTTGCCATGACGTGTTGCTATGGTTGGTGCGTGTCTTGCTTGACTGCTCATTCTGACACTGCCTCCTCCATATTTTTTTCTTTGTGTTGTAATATGTAAAAGTACATTGTAAAAGTAAAATACAATAAGTTTGTATCTGTAATCTCAGATTCATAATTGTCTGCTTACAACAGCGGTCGAGAACCTCTAGGCTCGCGAGCCATATGGCCATTCAGTGAACGTCTGTGGCTCGACGGCAGAAAAAAACAATCCAAACAATCACGATTTTGAAACCTCAATTTTCATCATTAATCAAAGCTATTAATCGAAATGTAGGCTGTCAAGAAAGAGGCAAGATGGGCAGTGTCTCTTCAAAAAAACCTGAAAGACACAACATATAATATTACAAAAATAAAACAATGTAGCCTATATATATATATATATATATATATATATATATATATATATATATATATTACATTAAAAAGTATAAAAATCACTCATTTTTATAAAGGAACACTGTCCGACAGCGACACCCGCAGGTAGCCTAAAGTTACAGCGGTTTGCCTGAGCCTAATGATTTTAACAGACCCATGAAAGTCGCACTATGATTGGCCGTCGAGTGGCAAGGAGACGTAATGACGTGCCATTAATCGAGCTATGTTCTATATGTAAAACGGGAACATGAACGGAATATTCTAAAATCAACTCATGTAAACACCTTAATCAGATTATTGTCTTATTCAGATTAAGGGCAATAATTAGATTACTGCTGTCCATGTAAACATAGTCACTGTTTATGTTATTATGGAAGTTATTCAGATTTTAAAGAGCAATGTGGTGTTCCTCAAGGAAGTTGTTTAGGACTATTATTATCATCATCATTATTTTATCAATAATCTTCCTCCTGTTTTAAACTGTGCGCAGACAGTCATGTATTTTGTTTTGAAAACCACTGCACAACAATGGACTATAATATCTGGAGGAATGAAAATATGGAATGATTTACTATCAGATATTATAAAATGAGTTTTACAAGGAAGGAACATTTAATGGAATTTGTTAATGGGATTTGTATGTTTAATTTTATTGTTGTTGATTTAATTAGGGCCCGAGCACCGATGGTGGTCTACATGCCAATATTTAGTCAGTTATAGTGCCACCTGAGGGCAACAGTAAACTGTGATTAACTCCTCATTAAGATTGAACCAGAATCATATTTGGTCAGTGTAATCTTAAGCCTTAGTGATGTAAAATTTCAAAGATCTTGAGTTTCGTTGAACTGAGTTTTGAGTTTGAGTTTTGTCTGTGGCATCCTGACAAAGTCTGATGTTTCCGCAAAATTTTAGTTAGTCATAGTGCCACCAGCTGGTCAAGTCAAGTCACCTTTATTTAAATAGCGCTTTCAACAAGTCCAATTGTTTCAAAGTAGCTTCACAGTGTTAACTATCTAACTATCTAACTATCCAGCTAATTTCAATTTTCATATAGTGTCAATGCGGGCAGAACGGTAATATAGTTGAAATGTAGGTGAACTGAGCAAGCCAAAGGCAACGGTGGCAAGGAACCAAAATTCCTTTCAAGGCCAGAATGGAGAAAAAGAAACCTTGGGAGAAACCAGTTTGGGTGCCAGTTGTCCTCTGGCCGACGAACAAACAGTGTATGATTATAATTCTGGCAAAATTACAGTTCAGAAGTCATATTAGATAAATAGATATTCGTAAGATTATTCGATAGATTGGAGTCGTCGTGCTGGAGACGGGTTTAATGAGGGTGTCATTTAGATGCAGCATTTACAGGGCAGAGTTTAGTTGACAGGCTCTCTTTAGACATATCAGGGATGCACTGGTCATGTCCATGTGCAGGTCGACCATCTGATCTGAACACAGCCCGGTAGCAGGAAGTGTGGCAAATACAAATGATTGATGTAGTCCTCCTATTTTTATATACTTAAATGCATATTGGCCACCGTGCTCTGTGTTCCTAAAGCCCCAAGGTCACCTGGCATAGGTGCGAGATCCCTTTCATTGCTCTTGCAGCTTTAATGTAGTTTTGTATTTTTTACTTTTTGGGACCTCATGAAGAGTAGTCACTGCCTAGGTACTGGCTAATGGGGATCCAAGTAAACAAATAAACTTAGATCATAGATGGGAAAGAGCATTCACGGCAAAACAGGCAATTTAACTAAGGAAAAATATGTTTTTTTTGACAGTTATAACACAGCTTTTTTTTAGGTGTCCTCAAAGTGTGCCCAAAAATATATGTGTAAAATTTGTTGTAAATATCTCATTTTATTTTAAAGTTATAGCCACTTATATTTAGAGAGAATTGGCTGCATTGATTGGATTTTTTTTTTTGCCACTTCCTTCCAAAATGTTGGCTTTTGGTCATTATTGTTTAGCTATTGACCTATGTTATGTGTCTTGAAGACATTCGCAAAGGTTTTTTAGGTGCTAAAATACACCTTTTCACATAGCATAAGGTGAAACCTGGCATGTTTGGTATCACTGGAATTCAGCAATGATTCAGGAGTCTAAGGAGGTGAATGCTCATTCAGGGCATTGTGCCAATGACGTATACAGAGTTTTTTGAGATATGCCAGTGTCCTCATAGACTATCATGGCAACCTGGATGAAGACAATGAATGCCCATTGTCATCTGACTAATGTTTGGGTGCCCATATTGCCATTTTCACGTGTTTTTCCCCTGTTATAGCGCCAACAAGTGGTTAATAGTTGCGATTTTTTTCATGTGATCTCAGACTGAGCTCACATACATGTGACCTGAATTTGGTGAAAATATCTCATTCCGTTCACAAGTTATAGCCATTTTAGTAAAAGAGGTCCCGGTTACATCAAACATTTTGGCTCCCCTTAGCGACCATGAATCAAAATGTGTTTTTTTTTTAATAATTATTGATAATCACTCTCCAGAGAACATTTCTGCAGTGATTTGGTTCTGATCAAGCAAAGAACCTGGGAGTAATTTGCAAAAGTAGGTTTTACAAAAAACCTAAAATATCTCGAAATTGGCGCCTTGAAAGGCGAGCAATTCCGAGGCATGCATTTTGTCCGCCTTGAGCCTAGGATTCCAGCGATATAAGGCACTCGAGGCTACGCCTTACGTTTGAGGAGTTATGAGCCGTTTCGTACTTTTGATCGCCGTTTCGTACTTTTGATCGCTGTAGCACCCCCGTCAGGCCGATCGGGGCGTGCTTCGGTGACGTCAGTAGTCGTTGTGAGTACTACCATCCCTGCAAGTTTCAAGTCTCTAAGACTTACGGTTTGGTCTGCCCGATCAGTTTTAGCTGGAGAATGATGCATCATGGGAAAATGAACAGTTACAATAGGGTTTCAGCCTGACACCTGACTTTGATTGGATTTTACTACCCCTTACTATCAATATTTTGACATTTGGGCTCGCGATTGTGCCTAACGACCTATGTTTCCGAACTTCTGACGCTGGTTTCGTCTCGATCGGACTAGCGGTTTCGAAGATATCGGCAAAAAAGTTTTAAGCGCTAAATTACAACGGTGCACAAACCATACGGCGAAATCTGGCAAGTGTGGTATTGTTGGACTCGGCAACGATTCAGGAGTCTAATGAGATGAGTCTCGTGGAAATAAGTCAACCACACCCAAAGTTCTGAGCCTTTTTTTAAAAAAATCTCCACTAGGCCGCGCTGTTTCGAAACTTGTCAGGCTACTTTGGGGTATCGTGGTGATGACCCATACCGAGTTTTGCAACAATCCGTTCATGCGCTGATAAAATACAGCATTTTAGCACATAATTCAAGATGGGCGACAGCCAAAATGGCCGATATGGTAAAATTGGATATCCTTCGACTCGGCATGACGTCCCGAATCTAACGAGGCCCCTTTTATGATATTTGGACAAACGGTTCAGCAAAGAAAAGCTAAAATAGCCATTTTTCGTATCTCCAGACCAGTAGGTGGCACAGCGCCGAAACGCTGCATGTAGCCTCAAGTCATGCTTCTGATGACATGTACCAAGTTTGGTTTGAACACGATAAAGCGTTGCGGAGATATTGCCTTAAGTGTGTTTTTGCAAACGTTATGTAAAATTTGTTCGCGCGTTTATCGAAAACGATTAGACGAATCAACTTGATTTGCAAGATTTTTTGTCAATATTGTCTGAAGATGATCTGGTTCAATTTTCGTGCAAATCGGATGAACCGTCTAGGACGAGTTCGCAAAAGTAGGTTTTTCGGTTAATTGAAAATGGCGGGGAAATATCCAAGACGGAAAATGACGTCATAGGGTGCAACCGAATTGGCACGATCAGAAATTAGAGGAAAAAAGAATTTCGTTTCTAGCCCTTACGGTTCAAAAGTTATTAGCATAAACATGAGTACACATTTGGACAGGTGGTGGCGCTAGAGGGATTGAGATAGAGACACCAAAATTGCCATGGTGACATACCAGACCATCCTCTATTAGTGTGCCAAATTTCACAACTTTTTACCATACGGTTCTATGGGCTGCCATAGACTCCCATGGCGGAAGAAAAAAAGACGGGAACGGTTTCAATAGGTGCCTTCGCACCTTTGGTGCTTGGCCCCTAATAATAATAGGAACGGGAACGGTTTCAATAGGTGCCTTCGCACCTTCGGTGCTTGGCCCCTAATAATAATAGGAACGGGAACGGTTTCAATAGGTGCCTTCGCACCTTCGGTGCTTGGCCCCTAAATATAGCTGCAAGCAGCAATACCGGGGCCAAGCGCAAAGAAGAAGACAAGACATGCCAAAATGGCTGGCAGTGTCAGATCAACTGGAGCAATAAGCAATTAATCACGTTTTAAGATGATTTTAGGCAAAATGGCTGATATATTATATAAAGATTCACTGATAATATAAGTTAATGGTTTATCACTTTTGACCAATAGGTGGCACAGTTACAAAATTGATGTGGTGTGGTCAGAATAAGGGAACAATGACACATACAAAGTTTGATGCCAATATGTCAAAGCATTGCAGAGATACAGCCTCAAAGAGTCATTTTGGCATCATGCCTCAACTTCGTCGCTGCGGTTTACAAAAACGGTTTCATCTATTGATGCAAAATCCCTAACTTTTTGTTGACATAGTCTGAAGATGATACGATTCGATTTTGGTGGAAATTGGACAAACAGTCTAGGATGAGTTTGAAAAAGTAGATTTTGATCAAATAAGAACATTGAGGATAGGATGTTTGACCAAATATGGCAAAATTAGTATCTATATTCTTGGCATGAGCCAATAAATGTATTTTGACCTGTTTCATTAAACTAGGCTAATTTAATCAAAAGTTATTAGCATTTTTGTAAATTTTGTTATAACCTTTGACCACAAGGTGGCACTACCCCAAAACTTTTTGAGTACCTTCAAAGCATGGTGCGGAAGACCCATACCAAGTTTCGTAACGATAGACTAATGCGTTTGTAAAATATAGTATTTTAGCACATAATTCAAAATAGCAGAGAGCCAAAATGGCCGATATGGTAAAATTGAAAATCAGACAACTCTGAATATCGTCCTGAATCTAACGAGACAACTTTTATTATTTTTGGACAAACGGTTCAAAAGTTAGAAGCAAAAATAGACATTTTTTGTATCTCCGGACCAGTAGGTGGCGCTGCGCCGAAACGCTGCAAGTTGCCTCAAGTCATGCTTGTGATGACATGTACCAAGTTTGGATTGAACACGATAAAGCCTTGCGGAGATATAGCCTTATGAGTGTTTTTGCAACCGCTACGTAAAATTTGTGTGCACATTTATCAAAAACGATTTGACGAATCAACTTGATTTGCAAGATTTTTTGTCAGCATGGTCTGAAGATGATCTGGTTCAATTTTCGTGCAAATCGGACAAACCGTCTAGGACGAGTTCTTAAAAGTAGGTTTTTTGGAAAATTAAATATGGCGGGGAAATTATCATGACCAAAAATGACGTCATAGGGTGCAATTGAATCGGCATGAGCCAATGAATGTATTATGACCAGTGTCATTATACTAAGCTAATTAAATCCAAAGTTATTAGCATTTTTGTCAAGTTTGTTATAACTTTTGACCACAAGGTGGCACTGCCCCAAAACTTGTTGAGTACCTTCAGGGCATGGAGTGGAAGTCACATACCGAGTTTAGTAACAATACACTAATGCATTTGTAAAATATAGCATTTTAGCACATAATTCAAAATGGCCGACAGCCAAAATGGCCGATATGGTAAAATTGAATATCAGACAACTCGGCATGTCGTCCTGAATCTAACGAGACCACTTTTATGATTTTTGGACAAACGGTTCAGAAGTTATAAGCAAAAACATCCATTTTTTGTATCTCCGGACCAGTAGGTGGCGCTGCGCCGAAACGCTGTATGTTGCCTCAAGTCATGCTTGTGATGACATGTACCAAGTTTGGTTTGAATACGATAAAGCGTTTCGGAGATATTGCCTTAAGTGGGTTTTTGCAACCGCTACGTAAAATTTGTGTGCGCGTTTATCAGAAACGATTTGACGAATCAACTTGATTTGCAAGATTTTTTGTCAGCATGGTCTGAAGATAATCTGGTTCAATTTTTGTACAAATCGGATGAACCGCCTAGGACGAGTTCGCAAAAGTAGGTTTTTCGGTTAATTAAAAATGGCGGGAAAATTATCATGGCGGAAAATGACGTCATAGGGTGCAATCGAATTGTCTTGAGCCAAGGAATCAGAGGAAAAAATAATTTTGTTTCTAGCCCTTATGGTTCAAAAGTTATTAACATAAACATGAGTCCAATTTTGGACTGATGGTGGCGCTAGAGGGATTGAATTAGAGACTCCAAATTTGCTATGGAGACACTTCAGACCGTCCTCTATAAGTGTGCCAAATTTCATAACTTTTTACCATACGGTTCTATGGGCTGCCATAGACTTCGTGGCGGAAGAAGAAGAAGAAGATGAAATATAGCTGCAAGCAGCAATACCGGGGCCAAGCGCAAAGAAGAAGACAAGACATGCCAAAATGGCTGGCAGTGTCAGATCAACTGGAGCAATGAGCAATTAATCACGTTTTAAGATGATTTTAAGCAAAAGGCTGAAAATGCATTGTAGTCTGAGAGTGTCAGACCAACTGCAACAATTAACAATTATACAGTTTAAGAAGATTAGGCAAAATGGCTGAAATATCATATATTGAGTCACTGATAATGTAAGTTAATGGTTTATCACTTTTGACCAATAGGTGGCACAGATACGAAATTGATGTGGTGTGGTCAGAATAAGGGAACAATGACACATGCAAAGTTTGATGCCAATATGTATAAGCATTGCAGAGATACAGCCTCAAGAGTAATTTTGGCATGATGGCTCAACTTCGTCGCTGCGGTTTACAAAAACGGTTTCATCTATTGATGCAAAATCCCTAACTTTTTGTTGACACTGTCTGAAGATGATACGATTCGATTTTGGTGGAAATTGGACAAACGGTCTAGGATGAGTTTGAAAAAGTAGGTTTTGATCAAATAAGAACATTGAGGACAGGATGTTTGACCAAATATGGAAAAATTAGTATCTCTGTTCTCGGCATGAGCCAATGACTGTATTATGACCAGTTTCATTAAACTAGGCTAATTTAATCAAAAGTTATTAGCATGTTTGTAAATTTTGTTATAACCTCTGACCACAAGGTGGCACTGCCCCAAAACGTTTTGAGTACCTTCAAAGCATGGTGCGGAAGACATGATTTTTGGACAAACAGTTCAAAAGTTATACGCAAAAATAGCCATTTTTTGTATCTCCGGACCAGTAGGTGGCGCTGCGCCGAAACGCTGCATGTTGCTTCAAGTCATGCTTTTGATGACATATACCAAGATTGGTTTGAATACGATAAAGCGTTGTGGAGATATAGGCTTATGAGTGTTTTTGCAACCGCTACGCAAAATTTGTGTGCGCGTTTATCGAAAACGATTTGACAAATCAACTTGATTTGCAAGATTTTTTGTCAGCATGGTCTGAAGATGATCTGGTTCAATTTTCGTGCAAATCGGACAAACCGTCTAGGACGAGTTCGTAAAAGTAGGTTTTTTGGAAAATTAAAAATGGCGGGGAAATTATCATGACCGAAAATGACATCATAGGTTGCAATTGAATCGGCATGAGCCAATGACTCTATTATGACCAGTTTCAATATACTAGGCTAATTTAATCAAAAGTTATTAGCATTTTTGTCAAGTTTGTTATATCTTTTGACCACAAGGTGGCACTGCCCTAAAACTTTTTGAGTACCTTCAGGGCATAGCAAGGAAGTCACATACCGAGTTTAGTAACAATATACTAATGCATTTGTAAAATATAGCATTTTTTGACAAAATTCAAAATGGCCGACAGCCAAAATGGCCGATATGGTAAAATTGAATATCAGACGACTCGGCATGCCGTCCTGAATGTAACGAGACCACTTTTATGATTTTTGGACAAACAGTTCAGAAGTTATAAGCAAAAATTGCAATTTTTCGTATCTCCGGACCAGTAGGTGGCACTGCGCCGAAACGCTGTATGTTGCCTCAAGTCATGCTTGTGATGACATGTACCAAGTTTGGTTTGAATACGATAAAGCGTTGCGGAGATATTGCCTTAAGAGTGTTTTTGCAACCGCTACGTAAAATTTTTTTGCGCGTTTATCGCAAATGATTTGACGAATCAACTTGATTTGCAAGATTTTTTGTCAGCATGGTCTGAAGATGATCTGGTTAAATTTTCGTGCAAATCGGATGAACCGTCTAGGACGAGTTCGTAAAAGTAGGTTTTTCGGTTAATTAAAAATGGCGGGAAAATTACCATGGCGGAAAATGACGTCATAGGTTGCAATCGAATCGTCTTGAGCCAAGGAATCAGAGGAAAAAAGAATTTTGTTTCTAGCCCTTATGGTTCAAAAGTTATTAGCATAAACATGAGTCAAATTTTGGACTGATGGTGGCGCTAGAGGGATTGAGTTTGAGACTCCAAATTTGCTACGGTGACATGTCAGACTGTCCTCTATTAGTGTGCCAAATTTCACAACTTTTTACCATACGGTTCTATGGGCTGCCATAGACTTCGTGGCGGAAGAAGAAGAAGAAGAAGAAGAAGAAGATGAATAATAATAATAAGAACGGGAACGGTTTCAATAGGTGCCTTCGCACCTTCGGTGCTTGGCCCCTAAATATAGCTGCAAGCAGCAATACCGGGGCCAAGCGCAAAGAAGAAGACAAGACATGCCAAAATGGCTGGCAGTGTCAGATCAACTGGAGCAATGAGCAATTAATCACGTTTTAAGATGATTTTAAGCAAAAGGCTGAAAATGCATTGTAGTCTGAGAGTGTCAGACCAACTGCAACAATTAACAATTATACAGTTTAAGAAGATTAGGCAAAATGGCTGAAATATCATATATTGAGTCACTGATAATGTAAGTTAATGGTTTATCACTTTTGACCAATAGGTGGCACAGATACGAAATTGATGTGGTGTGGTCAGAATAAGGGAACAATGACACATGCAAAGTTTGATGCCAATATGTCAAAGCATTGCAGAGATACAGCCTCAAGAGTAATTTTGGCATAATGGCTCAACTTCGTCGCTGCGGTTTACAAAAACGGTTTCATCTATTGATGCAAAATCCCTAACTTTTTGTTGACAGTCTGAAGATGATACGATTCGATTTTGGTGGAAATTGGACAAACGGTCTAGGATGAGTTTGAAAAAGTAGGTTTTGATCAAATAAGAACATTGAGGACAGGATGTTTGACCAAATATGGAAAAATTAGTATCTCTGTTCTCGGCATGAGCCAATGGCTGTATTATGACCAGTTTCATTAAACTAGGCTAATTTAATCAAAAGTTATTAGCATGTTTGTAAATTTTGTTATAACCTCTGACCACAAGGTGGCACTGCCCCAAAACGTTTTGAGTACCTTCAAAGCATGGTGCGGAAGACATGATTTTTGGACAAACAGTTCAAAAGTTATAAGCAAAAATAGCCATTTTTTGTATCTCCGGACCAGTAGGTGGCGCTGCGCCGAAACGCTGCATGTTGCTTCAGGTCATGCTTGTGATGACATATACCAAGATTGGTTTGAATACGATAAAGCGTTGTGGAGATATAGGCTTATGAGTGTTTTTGCAACCGCTACGCAAAATTTGTGTGCGCGTTTATCGAAAACGATTTGACAAATCAACTTGATTTGCAAGATTTTTTGTCAGCATGGTCTGAAGATGATCTGGTTCAATTTTCGTGCAAATCGGACAAACCGTCTAGGACGAGTTTGCAAAAGTAGGTTTTTTGGATAATTAAATATGGCGGGGAAATTATCATGACCGAAAATGACGTCATAGGGTGCAATTGAATCGGCATGAGCCAATGAATGTATTATGACCAGTTTCATTATACTAAGCTAATTAAATCAAAAGTTATTAGCATTTTTGTCAAGTTTGTTATAACTTTTGACCACAAGGTGGCACTGCCCCAAAACTTTTTGAGTACCTTCAGGGCATGGAGTGGAAGTCACATACCGAGTTTAGTAACAATACACTAATGCATTTGTAAAATATAGCATTTTAGCACATAATTCAAAATTGCCGACAGCCAAAATGGCCGATATGGTAAAATTGAATATCAGACGACTCTGCATGCCGTCCTGAATGTAACGAGACCACTTTTATGATTTTTGGACAAACAGTTCAGAAGTTATAAGCAAAAATAGCAATTTTTCGTATCTCCGGACCAGTAGGTGGCGCTGCGCCGAAACGCTGTATGTTGCCTCAAGTCATGCTTGTGATGACATGTACCAAGTTTGGTTTGAATACGATAAAGCGTTGCGGAGATATTGCCTTAAGTGTGTTTTTGCAACCGCTACGTAAAATTTGTTTACGCGTTTATCGCAAATGATTTGACAAATCAACTTGATTTGCAAGATTTTTTGTCAGCATGGTCTGAAGATGATCTGGTTCAATTTTCGTGCAAATCGGATGAATCGTCTAGGACGAGTTCGTAAAAGTAGGTTTTTCGGAAAATTAAAAATGGCGGGAAAATTTTTATGACGGAAAATGACGTCATAGGGTGCAATCGAATCGTCTTGAGCCAAGGAATCAGAGGAAAAAAGAATTTTGTTTCTAGCCCTTATGGTTCAAAAGTTATTAGCATAAACATGAGTCAAATTTTGGACTGATGGTGGCGCTAGAGGGATTGAGTTTGAGACTCCAAATTTGCTACGGTGACATTTCAGACTGTCCTCTATTAGTGTGCCAAATTTCACAACTTTTTACCATACGGTTCTATGGGCTGCCATAGACTTCGTGGCGGAAGAAGAAGAAGAAGATGAAATATAGCTGCAAGCAGCAATACCGGGGCCAAGCGCAAAGAAGAAGACAAGACATGCCAAAATGGCTGGCAGTGTCAGATCAACTGCAGCAATGAGAAATTAATCATGTTTTAAGATGATTTTAGGCAAAAGGCTGAAAATGCATTGTAGTCTGAGAGTGTCAGACCAGCTGCAGCAATGAACAATTATACAGTTTAAGAAGATTAGGCAAAATGGCTGAAATATCATATATAGAGTCACTGATAATATAAGTTAATGGTTTATCACTTTTGACCAATAGGTGGCACAGTTACGAAATGTATGTGGTGTGGTCAGAATAAGAGAACAATGACACATGCAAAGTTTGATGCCAATATGTCAAAGCATTGCAGAGATACAGCCTCAAGAGTAATTTTGGCATCATGGCTCAACTTCGTCACTGCGGTTTACAAAAACGGTTTCATCTATTGATGCAAAATTCCTAACTTTTTGTTGACACAGTCTGAAGATGATACGATTCGATTTTGGTGGAAATTGGACAAACGGTCTAGGATGAGTTTGAAAAAGTAGGTTTTGATCAAATAAGAACATTGAGGACAGGATGTTTGACCAAATATGGCAAAATTAGTATCTATGTTCTCGGCATGAGCCAATGACTGTATTATGACCAGTTTCATTAAACTAGGCTAATTTAATCAAAAGTTATTAGCATGTTTGTAAATTTTGTTATAACCTCTGACCACAAGGTGGCACTGCCCAAAAACTTTTTGAGTACCTTCAAAGCATGGTGCGGAAGACATGAATTTTGGACAAACAGTTCAGAAGTTATAAGCAAAAATAGCCATTTTTTGTATCTCCGGACCAGTAGGTGGCGCTGCGCCGAAACGCTGCATGTTGCCTCAGGTCATGCTTGTGATGACATGTACCAAGATTGGTTTGAATACGATAAAGCGTTGTGGAGATATAGGCTTATGAGTGTTTTTGCAACCGCTACGCAAAATTTGTGTGCGCGTTTTTCGAAAACGATTTGACAAATCAACTTGATTTGCAAGATTTTTTGTCAGCATGGTCTGAAGATGATATGGTTCAATTTCTGTGCAAATCGGACAAACCGTCTAGGACGAGTTCGCAAAAGTAGGTTTTTTGGAAAATTAAAAATGGCGGGGAAATTATCATGACCGAAAATGACATCATAGGTTGCAATTGAATCGGCATGAGCCAATGACTCTATTATGACCAGTTTCAATATACTAGGCTAATTTAATCAAAAGTTATTAGCATTTTTGTCAAGTTTGTTATATCTTTTGACCACAAGGTGGCACTGCCCTAAAACTTTTTGAGTACCTTCAGGGCATAGCATGGAAGTCACATACCGAGTTTAGTAACAATACACTAATGCATTTGTAAAATATAGCATTTTTTGACAAAATTCAAAATGGCCTACAGCCAAAATGGCCGATATGGTAAAATTGAATATCAGACGACTCGGCATGCCGTCCTGAATGTAACGAGACCACTTTTATGATTTTTGGACAAACGGTTCAGAAGTTATAAGCAAAAACATCCATTTTTTGTATCTCCGGACCAGTAGGTGGCGCTGCGCCGAAACGCTGTATGTTGCCTCAAGTCATGCTTGTGATGACATGTACCAAGTTTGGTTTGAATACGATAAAGCGTTTCGGAGATATTGCCTTAAGTGGGTTTTTGCAACCGCTACGTAAAATTTGTGTGCGCGTTTATCAGAAACGATTTGACGAATCAACTTGATTTGCAAGATTTTTTGTCAGCATGGTCTGAAGATAATCTGGTTCAATTTTTGTACAAATCGGATGAACCGCCTAGGACGAGTTCGCAAAAGTAGGTTTTTCGGTTAATTAAAAATGGCGGGAAAATTATCATGGCGGAAAATGACGTCATAGGGTGCAATCGAATTGTCTTGAGCCAAGGAATCAGAGGAAAAAATAATTTTGTTTCTAGCCCTTATGGTTCAAAAGTTATTAACATAAACATGAGTCCAATTTTGGACTGATGGTGGCGCTAGAGGGATTGAATTAGAGACTCCAAATTTGCTATGGAGACACTTCAGACCGTCCTCTATAAGTGTGCCAAATTTCATAACTTTTTACCATACGGTTCTATGGGCTGCCATAGACTTCGTGGCGGAAGAAGAAGAAGAAGATGAAATATAGCTGCAAGCAGCAATACCGGGGCCAAGCGCAAAGAAGAAGACAAGACATGCCAAAATGGCTGGCAGTGTCAGATCAACTGGAGCAATGAGCAATTAATCACGTTTTAAGATGATTTTAAGCAAAAGGCTGAAAATGCATTGTAGTCTGAGAGTGTCAGACCAACTGCAACAATTAACAATTATACAGTTTAAGAAGATTAGGCAAAATGGCTGAAATATCATATATTGAGTCACTGATAATGTAAGTTAATGGTTTATCACTTTTGACCAATAGGTGGCACAGATACGAAATTGATGTGGTGTGGTCAGAATAAGGGAACAATGACACATGCAAAGTTTGATGCCAATATGTATAAGCATTGCAGAGATACAGCCTCAAGAGTAATTTTGGCATGATGGCTCAACTTCGTCGCTGCGGTTTACAAAAACGGTTTCATCTATTGATGCAAAATCCCTAACTTTTTGTTGACACTGTCTGAAGATGATACGATTCGATTTTGGTGGAAATTGGACAAACGGTCTAGGATGAGTTTGAAAAAGTAGGTTTTGATCAAATAAGAACATTGAGGACAGGATGTTTGACCAAATATGGAAAAATTAGTATCTCTGTTCTCGGCATGAGCCAATGACTGTATTATGACCAGTTTCATTAAACTAGGCTAATTTAATCAAAAGTTATTAGCATGTTTGTAAATTTTGTTATAACCTCTGACCACAAGGTGGCACTGCCCCAAAACGTTTTGAGTACCTTCAAAGCATGGTGCGGAAGACATGATTTTTGGACAAACAGTTCAAAAGTTATACGCAAAAATAGCCATTTTTTGTATCTCCGGACCAGTAGGTGGCGCTGCGCCGAAACGCTGCATGTTGCTTCAAGTCATGCTTTTGATGACATATACCAAGATTGGTTTGAATACGATAAAGCGTTGTGGAGATATAGGCTTATGAGTGTTTTTGCAACCGCTACGCAAAATTTGTGTGCGCGTTTATCGAAAACGATTTGACAAATCAACTTGATTTGCAAGATTTTTTGTCAGCATGGTCTGAAGATGATCTGGTTCAATTTTCGTGCAAATCGGACAAACCGTCTAGGACGAGTTCGTAAAAGTAGGTTTTTTGGAAAATTAAAAATGGCGGGGAAATTATCATGACCGAAAATGACATCATAGGTTGCAATTGAATCGGCATGAGCCAATGACTCTATTATGACCAGTTTCAATATACTAGGCTAATTTAATCAAAAGTTATTAGCATTTTTGTCAAGTTTGTTATATCTTTTGACCACAAGGTGGCACTGCCCTAAAACTTTTTGAGTACCTTCAGGGCATAGCAAGGAAGTCACATACCGAGTTTAGTAACAATATACTAATGCATTTGTAAAATATAGCATTTTTTGACAAAATTCAAAATGGCCGACAGCCAAAATGGCCGATATGGTAAAATTGAATATCAGACGACTCGGCATGCCGTCCTGAATGTAACGAGACCACTTTTATGATTTTTGGACAAACAGTTCAGAAGTTATAAGCAAAAATTGCAATTTTTCGTATCTCCGGACCAGTAGGTGGCACTGCGCCGAAACGCTGTATGTTGCCTCAAGTCATGCTTGTGATGACATGTACCAAGTTTGGTTTGAATACGATAAAGCGTTGCGGAGATATTGCCTTAAGAGTGTTTTTGCAACCGCTACGTAAAATTTTTTTGCGCGTTTATCGCAAATGATTTGACGAATCAACTTGATTTGCAAGATTTTTTGTCAGCATGGTCTGAAGATGATCTGGTTAAATTTTCGTGCAAATCGGATGAACCGTCTAGGACGAGTTCGTAAAAGTAGGTTTTTCGGTTAATTAAAAATGGCGGGAAAATTACCATGGCGGAAAATGACGTCATAGGTTGCAATCGAATCGTCTTGAGCCAAGGAATCAGAGGAAAAAAGAATTTTGTTTCTAGCCCTTATGGTTCAAAAGTTATTAGCATAAACATGAGTCAAATTTTGGACTGATGGTGGCGCTAGAGGGATTGAGTTTGAGACTCCAAATTTGCTACGGTGACATGTCAGACTGTCCTCTATTAGTGTGCCAAATTTCACAACTTTTTACCATACGGTTCTATGGGCTGCCATAGACTTCGTGGCGGAAGAAGAAGAAGAAGAAGAAGAAGAAGATGAATAATAATAATAAGAACGGGAACGGTTTCAATAGGTGCCTTCGCACCTTCGGTGCTTGGCCCCTAAATATAGCTGCAAGCAGCAATACCGGGGCCAAGCGCAAAGAAGAAGACAAGACATGCCAAAATGGCTGGCAGTGTCAGATCAACTGGAGCAATGAGCAATTAATCACGTTTTAAGATGATTTTAAGCAAAAGGCTGAAAATGCATTGTAGTCTGAGAGTGTCAGACCAACTGCAACAATTAACAATTATACAGTTTAAGAAGATTAGGCAAAATGGCTGAAATATCATATATTGAGTCACTGATAATGTAAGTTAATGGTTTATCACTTTTGACCAATAGGTGGCACAGATACGAAATTGATGTGGTGTGGTCAGAATAAGGGAACAATGACACATGCAAAGTTTGATGCCAATATGTCAAAGCATTGCAGAGATACAGCCTCAAGAGTAATTTTGGCATAATGGCTCAACTTCGTCGCTGCGGTTTACAAAAACGGTTTCATCTATTGATGCAAAATCCCTAACTTTTTGTTGACAGTCTGAAGATGATACGATTCGATTTTGGTGGAAATTGGACAAACGGTCTAGGATGAGTTTGAAAAAGTAGGTTTTGATCAAATAAGAACATTGAGGACAGGATGTTTGACCAAATATGGAAAAATTAGTATCTCTGTTCTCGGCATGAGCCAATGGCTGTATTATGACCAGTTTCATTAAACTAGGCTAATTTAATCAAAAGTTATTAGCATGTTTGTAAATTTTGTTATAACCTCTGACCACAAGGTGGCACTGCCCCAAAACGTTTTGAGTACCTTCAAAGCATGGTGCGGAAGACATGATTTTTGGACAAACAGTTCAAAAGTTATAAGCAAAAATAGCCATTTTTTGTATCTCCGGACCAGTAGGTGGCGCTGCGCCGAAACGCTGCATGTTGCTTCAGGTCATGCTTGTGATGACATATACCAAGATTGGTTTGAATACGATAAAGCGTTGTGGAGATATAGGCTTATGAGTGTTTTTGCAACCGCTACGCAAAATTTGTGTGCGCGTTTATCGAAAACGATTTGACAAATCAACTTGATTTGCAAGATTTTTTGTCAGCATGGTCTGAAGATGATCTGGTTCAATTTTCGTGCAAATCGGACAAACCGTCTAGGACGAGTTTGCAAAAGTAGGTTTTTTGGATAATTAAATATGGCGGGGAAATTATCATGACCGAAAATGACGTCATAGGGTGCAATTGAATCGGCATGAGCCAATGAATGTATTATGACCAGTTTCATTATACTAAGCTAATTAAATCAAAAGTTATTAGCATTTTTGTCAAGTTTGTTATAACTTTTGACCACAAGGTGGCACTGCCCCAAAACTTTTTGAGTACCTTCAGGGCATGGAGTGGAAGTCACATACCGAGTTTAGTAACAATACACTAATGCATTTGTAAAATATAGCATTTTAGCACATAATTCAAAATTGCCGACAGCCAAAATGGCCGATATGGTAAAATTGAATATCAGACGACTCTGCATGCCGTCCTGAATGTAACGAGACCACTTTTATGATTTTTGGACAAACAGTTCAGAAGTTATAAGCAAAAATAGCAATTTTTCGTATCTCCGGACCAGTAGGTGGCGCTGCGCCGAAACGCTGTATGTTGCCTCAAGTCATGCTTGTGATGACATGTACCAAGTTTGGTTTGAATACGATAAAGCGTTGCGGAGATATTGCCTTAAGTGTGTTTTTGCAACCGCTACGTAAAATTTGTTTACGCGTTTATCGCAAATGATTTGACAAATCAACTTGATTTGCAAGATTTTTTGTCAGCATGGTCTGAAGATGATCTGGTTCAATTTTCGTGCAAATCGGATGAATCGTCTAGGACGAGTTCGTAAAAGTAGGTTTTTCGGAAAATTAAAAATGGCGGGAAAATTTTTATGACGGAAAATGACGTCATAGGGTGCAATCGAATCGTCTTGAGCCAAGGAATCAGAGGAAAAAAGAATTTTGTTTCTAGCCCTTATGGTTCAAAAGTTATTAGCATAAACATGAGTCAAATTTTGGACTGATGGTGGCGCTAGAGGGATTGAGTTTGAGACTCCAAATTTGCTACGGTGACATTTCAGACTGTCCTCTATTAGTGTGCCAAATTTCACAACTTTTTACCATACGGTTCTATGGGCTGCCATAGACTTCGTGGCGGAAGAAGAAGAAGAAGATGAAATATAGCTGCAAGCAGCAATACCGGGGCCAAGCGCAAAGAAGAAGACAAGACATGCCAAAATGGCTGGCAGTGTCAGATCAACTGCAGCAATGAGAAATTAATCATGTTTTAAGATGATTTTAGGCAAAAGGCTGAAAATGCATTGTAGTCTGAGAGTGTCAGACCAGCTGCAGCAATGAACAATTATACAGTTTAAGAAGATTAGGCAAAATGGCTGAAATATCATATATAGAGTCACTGATAATATAAGTTAATGGTTTATCACTTTTGACCAATAGGTGGCACAGTTACGAAATGTATGTGGTGTGGTCAGAATAAGAGAACAATGACACATGCAAAGTTTGATGCCAATATGTCAAAGCATTGCAGAGATACAGCCTCAAGAGTAATTTTGGCATCATGGCTCAACTTCGTCACTGCGGTTTACAAAAACGGTTTCATCTATTGATGCAAAATTCCTAACTTTTTGTTGACACAGTCTGAAGATGATACGATTCGATTTTGGTGGAAATTGGACAAACGGTCTAGGATGAGTTTGAAAAAGTAGGTTTTGATCAAATAAGAACATTGAGGACAGGATGTTTGACCAAATATGGCAAAATTAGTATCTATGTTCTCGGCATGAGCCAATGACTGTATTATGACCAGTTTCATTAAACTAGGCTAATTTAATCAAAAGTTATTAGCATGTTTGTAAATTTTGTTATAACCTCTGACCACAAGGTGGCACTGCCCAAAAACTTTTTGAGTACCTTCAAAGCATGGTGCGGAAGACATGAATTTTGGACAAACAGTTCAGAAGTTATAAGCAAAAATAGCCATTTTTTGTATCTCCGGACCAGTAGGTGGCGCTGCGCCGAAACGCTGCATGTTGCCTCAGGTCATGCTTGTGATGACATGTACCAAGATTGGTTTGAATACGATAAAGCGTTGTGGAGATATAGGCTTATGAGTGTTTTTGCAACCGCTACGCAAAATTTGTGTGCGCGTTTTTCGAAAACGATTTGACAAATCAACTTGATTTGCAAGATTTTTTGTCAGCATGGTCTGAAGATGATATGGTTCAATTTCTGTGCAAATCGGACAAACCGTCTAGGACGAGTTCGCAAAAGTAGGTTTTTTGGAAAATTAAAAATGGCGGGGAAATTATCATGACCGAAAATGACATCATAGGTTGCAATTGAATCGGCATGAGCCAATGACTCTATTATGACCAGTTTCAATATACTAGGCTAATTTAATCAAAAGTTATTAGCATTTTTGTCAAGTTTGTTATATCTTTTGACCACAAGGTGGCACTGCCCTAAAACTTTTTGAGTACCTTCAGGGCATAGCATGGAAGTCACATACCGAGTTTAGTAACAATACACTAATGCATTTGTAAAATATAGCATTTTTTGACAAAATTCAAAATGGCCTACAGCCAAAATGGCCGATATGGTAAAATTGAATATCAGACGACTCGGCATGCCGTCCTGAATGTAACGAGACCACTTTTATGATTTTTGGACAAACAGTTCAGAAGTTATAAGCAAAAATAGCAATTTTTCGTATCTCCGGACCAGTAGGTGGCGCTGCGCCGAAACGCTGTATGTTGCCTCAAGTCATGCTTGTGATGACATGTACCAAGTTTGGTTTAAATACGATAAAGCGTTGCGGAGATATTGCCTTAAGAGTGTTTTTGCAACCGCTACGTAAAATTTGTTTGCGCGTTTATCGCAAATGATTTGACGAATCAACTTGATTTGCAAGATTTTTTGTCAGCATGGTCTGAAGATGATCTGGATCAATTTTCGTGCAAATCGGATGAACCGTCTAGGACGAGTTCGTAAAAGTAGGTTTTTCGGAAAATTAAAAATGGCGGGAAAATTTTTATGACGGAAAATGACGTCATAGGGTGCAATCGAATCGCCTTGAGCCAAGGAATCAGAGGAAAAAAGAATTTTGTTTCTAGCCCTTATGGTTCAAAAGTTATTAGCATAAACATGAGTCAAAATTTGGACTGATGGTGGCGCTAGAGGGATTGAGTTTGAGACTCCAAATTTGCTACGGTGACATTTAAGACTGTCCTCTATTAGTGTGCCAAATTTCACAACTTTTTACCATACGGTTCTATGGGCTGCCATAGACTTCGTGGCGGAAGAAGAAGAAGAAGATGAAATATAGCTGCAAGCAGCAATACCGGGGCCAAGCGCAAAGAAGAAGACAAGACATGCCAAAATGGCTGGCAGTGTCAGATCAACTGGAGCAATGAGAAATTAATCACGTTTTAAGATGATTTTAGGCAAAAGGCTGAAAATGCATTGTAGTCTGAGAGTGTCAGACCAACTGCAACAATTAACAATTATACAGTTTAAGAAGATTAGGCAAAATGGCTGAAATATCATATATAGAGTCACTGATAATATAAGTTAATGGTTTATCACTTTTGACCAATAGTTGGCGCAGTTACGAAATTGATGTGGTGTGGTCAGAATAAGGGAACAATGACACATGCAAAGTTTGATGCCAATATGTCAAAGCATTGCAGAGATACAGCCTCAAGAGTCATTTTGGCATAATGGCTCAAATTCGTCGCTGCGGTTTACAAAAACGGTTTCATCTATTGATGCAAAATCCCTAACTTTTTGTTGACACAGTCTGAAGATGATACGATTCGATTTTGGTGGAAATCGGACAAACGGTCTAGGATGAGTTTGAAAAAGTAGGTTTTGATCAAATAAGAACATTGAGGACAGGATGTTTGACCAAATATGGCAAAATTAGTATCTATGTTCACGGCATGAGCCAATAAATGTATTATGACCAGTTTCATTAAACTAGGCTAATTTAATCCAAAGTTATTAGCATTTTTGTAAATTTTGTTATAACCTTTGACCACAAGGTGGCACTGCCCCAACACTTTTTGAGTACCTTCAAAGCATGGTGCGGAAGACATACCACATTTCATAACGATAGACTAATGCGTTTGTATTTTAGCACATAATTCAAAATGGCCGAAACCAAAATGGCCGATATGGTAAAATTAAATATCAGACGACTCGGCATGCAGTCCTGAATCTAACGAGACAACTTTTATGATTTTTGGACAAACGGTTAAAAAAATGATAAAAGCAAAAATATCCATTCTTTGTATCTCCGGACCAGTAGGTGGCACTGCGCTGAAACGCAGCATGTTGCCTCAGGTCATGCTTGTGATGACATGTACCAAGATTGGTTTGAATACGATAAAGCGTTGCGGAGATATTGCCTTATGAGTGTTTTTGCAACCGCTACGCAAAATTTGTGTGCGCCTTTATCAAAAACGATTTGACGAATCAACTTGATTTGCAAGAGTTTTTGTCAGCATGGTCTGAAGATGATATGGTTCAATTTCTGTGCAAATCGGACAAACCGTCTAGGACGAGTTCGTAAAAGTAGGTTTTTTGGAAAATTAAAAATGGCGGGGAAATTGTCATGACCGAAAATGACATCATAGGGTGCAATTGAATCGGTATGAGCCAATGAATGTATTATGACCAGTTTCATTAAACTAAGCTAATTTAATCAAAAGTTATTAGCATTTTTGTAAATTTTGTTATAACCTTTGACCACAAGGTGGCACTGCCCCAACACTTTTTGAGTACCTTCAAAGCATGGTGCGGAAGACACATACCAAGTTTCATAACGATAGACTAATGAGTTTGTTAAATATAGCATTTTAGCACATAATTCAAAATGGCCGAGAGCCAAAATGGCCGATATGGTAAAATTGAATATCAAACGACACGGCATGCCGTCCTGAATCTAACGAGACTACTTTTATGATTTTTGGACAAACGGTTCAAAAGTTATAAGCAAAAATAGCCATTTTTTATATCTCCGGACCAGTAGGTGGCGCTAGGCCGAAACGCTGCATGTTGCCTCAGGTCATGCTTGTGATGACACGTACCAAGATTGGTTTGAATACGATAAAGCGTTTCGGAGATATAGCCTTAAGTGGGTTTTTGCAACCGCTACTAAAATTTGTGTGCGCGTTTATCAAAAACGATTTGACGAATCAACTTGATTTGCAAGATTTTTTGTCAGCATGGTCTGAAGATGATATGGTTCAATTTCTGTGCAAATCGGACAAACCGTCTAGGACGAGTTCGCAAAAGTAGGTTTTTTGGAAAATTAAAAATGGCGGGGAAATTATCATGACCGAAAATGACATCATAGGGTGCAATTGAATCGGCATGAGCCAATGACTCTATTATGACCAGTTTCAATATACTAGGCTAATTTAATCAAAAGTTATTAGCATTTTTGTCAAGTTTGTTATATCTTTTGACCACAAGGTGGCACTGCCCTAAAACTTTTTGAGTACCTTCAGGGCATAGCATGGAAGTCACTTACCGAGTTTAGTAACAATATACTAATGCATTTGTAAAATATAGCATTTTAGCACATAATTCAAAATGGCCGACAGCCAAAATGGCCGATATGGTAAAATTGAATATCAGACGACTCGGCATGCCGTCCTGAATGTAACGAGACCACTTTTATGATTTTTGGACAAACAGTTCAGAAGTTATAAGCAAAAATAGCCATTTTTCGTATCTCCGGACCAGTAGGTGGCGCTGCGCCGAAACACTGTATGTTGCCTTAAGTCATGCTTGTGATGACATGTACCAAGTTTGGTTTAAATACGATAAAGCGTTGCGGAGATATTGCCTTAAGTGTGTTTTTGCAACCGCTACGTAAAATTTGTTTGCGCGTTTATCGCAAATGATTTGACGAATCAACTTGATTTGCAAGATTTTTTGTCAGCATGGTCTGAAGATGATCTGGTTCAATTTTCGTGCAAATCGGATGAACCGTCTAGGACGAGTTCGTAAAAGTAGGTTTTTCAGAAAATTAAAAATGGCGGGAAAATTTTTATGACGGAAAATGACCTCATAGGGTGCAATCGAATCGTCTTGAGCCAAGGAATCAGAGGAAAAAAGAATTTTGTTTCTAGCCCTTATGGTTCAAAAGTTATTAGCATAAACATGAGTCAAATTTTGGACTGATGGTGGCGCTAGAGGGATTGAGTTAGAGACTCCAAGTTTGCTATGGTGACTTTTCAGACTGTCCTCTATGAGTGTGCCAAATTTCACAACTTTTTACCATACGGTTCTATGGGCTGCCATAGACTTCGTGGCGGAAGAAGAAGAAGAAGAAGAAGAAGATGAATAATAATAATAAGAACGGGAACGGTTTCAATAGGTGCCTTCGCACCTTCGGTGCTTGGCCCCTAATAATAATAATAAGAACGGGAACGGTTTCAATAGGTGCCTTCGCACCTTCGGTGCTTGGCCCCTAAATATAGCTGCAAGCAGCAATACCGGGGCCAAGCGCAAAGAAGAAGACAAGACATGCCAAAATGGCTGGCAGTGTCAGATCAACTGGAGCAATGAGCAATTAATCACGTTTTAAGATGATTTGAAGCAAAAGGCTGAAAATGCGTTGTAGTCTGAGAGTGTCAGACCAACTGCAACAATTAACAATTATACAGTTTAAGAAGATTAGGCAAAATGGCTGAAATATCATATATTGAGTCACTGATAATATAAGTTAATGGTTTATCACTTTTGACCAATAGGTGGCACAGATACGAAATTGATGTGGTGTGGTCAGAATAAGGGAACAATGACACATGCAAAGATTGATGCCAATATGTCAAAGCATTGCAGAGATACAGCCTCAAGAGTAATTTTGGCATAATGGCTCAACTTCGTCGCTGCGGTTTACAAAAACGGTTTCATCTATTGATGCAGAATCCCTAACTTTTTGTTGACACAGTCTGAAGATGATACGATTCGATTTTGGTGGAAATTGGACAAACGGTCTAGGATGAGTTTGAAAAAGTAGGTTTTGATCAAATAAGAACATTGAGGACAGGATGTTTGACCAAATATGGCAAAATTAGTATCTCTGTTCTCGGCATGAGCCAATGACTGTATTATGACCAGTTTCATTAAACTAGGCTAATTTAATCAAAAGTTATTAGCATGTTTGTAAATTTTGTTATAACCTCTGACCACAAGGTGGCACTGCCCCAAAACGTTTTGAGTACCTTCAAAGCATGGTGCGGAAGACATGATTTTTGGACAAACAGTTCAGAAGTTATAAGCAAAAATAGCCATTTTTTGTATCTCCGGACCAGTAGGTGGCGCTGCGCCGAAACGCTGCATTTTGTCTCAGGTCATGCTTGTGATGACATATACCAAGATTGGTTTGAATACGATAAAGCGTTGTGGAGATATAGGCTTATGAGTGTTTTTGCAACCGCAACGCAAAATTTGTGTGCACGTTTTTCAAAAACGATTTGACAAATCAACTTGATTTGCAAGATTTTTTGTCAGCATGGTCTGAAGATGATATGGTTCAATTTCTGTGCAAATCGGACAAACCGTCTAGGACGAGTTCGCAAAAGTAGGTTTTTTGGAAAATTAAAAATGGCGGGGAAATTATCATGACCGAAAATGACATCATAGGTTGCAATTGAATCGGCATGAGCCAATGACTGTATTATGACCAGTTTCAATATACTAGGCTAATTTAATCAAAAGTTATTAGCATTTTTGTCAAGTTTGTTATATCTTTTGACCACAAGGTGGCACTGCCCTAAAACTTTTTGAGTACCTTCAGGGCATAGCATGGAAGTCACATACCGAGTTTAGTAACAATACACTAATGCATTTGTAAAATATAGCATTTTTTGACAAAATTCAAAATGGCCGACAGCCAAAATGGCCGATATGGTCAAATTGAATATCAGACGACTCGGCATGCCGTCCTGAATGTAACGAGACCACTTTTATGATTTTTGGACAAACAGTTCAGAAGTTATAAGCAAAAATAGCAATTTTTCGTATCTCCGGACCAGTAGGTGGCGCTGCGCCGAAACGCTGTATGTTGCCTCAAGTCATGCTTGTGATGACATGTACCAAGTTTGGTTTGAATACGATAAAGCGTTGCGGAGATATTGCCTTAAGTGTGTTTTTGCAACCGCTACATAAAATTTGTTTGCGCGTTTATCGCAAATGATTTGACGAATCAACTTGATTTGCAAGATTTTTTGTCAGCATGGTCTGAAGATGATCTGGTTCAATTTTCGTGCAAATCGGATGAACCGTCTAGGACGAGTTCGTAAAAGTAGGTTTTTCGGAAAATTCAAAATGGCGGGAAAATTTTTATGACGGAAAATGACGTCATAGGGTGCAATCGAATCGTCTTGAGCCAAGGAATCAGAGAAAAAATTATTTTGTTTCTAGCCCTTATGGTTCAAAAGTTATTAGCATAAACATGAGTCAAATTTTGGACTGATGGTGGCGCTAGAGGGATTGAGTTTGAGACTCCAAATTTGCTACGGTGACATTTCAGACTGTCCTCTATTAGTGTGCCAAATTTCACAACTTTTTACCATACGGTTCTATGGGCTGCCATAGACTTCGTGGCGGAAGAAGAAGAAGAAGAAGAAGATGAATAATAAATATAGCTGCAAGCAGCAATACCGGGGCCAAGCGCAAAGAAGAAGACAAGACATGCCAAAATGGCTGGCAGTGTCAGATCAACTGGAGCAATGAGCAATTAATCACGTTTTAAGATGATTTTAAGCAAAAGGCTGAAAATGCATTGTAGTCTGAGAGTGTCAGACCAACTGCAACAATTAACAATTATACAGTTTAAGAAGATTAGGCAAAATGGCTGAAATATCATATATTGAGTCACTGATAATGTAAGTTAATGGTTTATCACTTTTGAGCAATAGGTGGCACAGATACGAAATTGATGTGGTGTGGTGAGAATAGGCGAACAATGACACATGCAAAGTTTGATGCCAATATGTCAAAGCATTGCAGAGATACAGCCTCAAGAGTAATTTTGGCATAATGGCTCAACTTCGTCGCTGCGGTTTACAAAAACGGTTTCATCTATTGATGCAAAATCCCTAACTTTTTGTTGACACAGTCTGAAGATGATACGATTCGATTTTGGTGGAAATTGGACAAACGGTCTAGGATGAGTTTGAAAAAGTAGGTTTTGATCAAATAAAAACATTGAGGACAGGATGTTTGACCAAATATGGAAAAATTAGTATCTCTGTTCTCGGCATGAGCCAATGACTGTATTATGACCAGTTTCATTAAACTAGGCTAATTTAATCAAAAGTTATTAGCATGTTTGTAAATTTTGTTATAACCTCTGACCACAAGGTGGCACTGCCCCAAAACGTTTTGAGTACCTTCAAAGCATGGTGCGGAAGACATGATTTTTGGACAAACAGTTCAAAAGTTATAAGCAAAAATAGCCATTTTTTGTATCTCCGGACCAGTAGGTGGCGCTGCGCCGAAACGCTGCATGTTGCTTCAGGTCATGCTTGTGATGACATATACCAAGATTGGTTTGAATACGATAAAGCGTTGTGGAGATATAGGCTTATGAGTGTTTTGCAACCGCTACGCAAAATTTGTGTGCGCGTTTATCAAAAACGATTTGACAAATCAACTTGATTTGCAAGATTTTTTGTCAGCATGGTCTGAAGATGATCTGGTTCAATTTTCGTGCAAATCGGACAAACCGTCTAGGACGAGTTCGTAAAAGTAGGTTTTTTGGAAAATTAAAAATGGCGGGGAAATTATCATGACCGAAAATGACATCATAGGTTGCAATTGAATCGGCATGAGCCAATGACTCTATTATGACCAGTTTCAATATACTAGGCTAATTTAATCAAAAGTTATTAGCATTTTTGTCAAGTTTGTTATATCTTTTGACCACAAGGTGGCACTGCCCTAAAACTTTTTGTGTACCTTCAGGGCATAGCAAGGAAGTCACATACCGAATTTAGTAACAATATACTAATGCATTTGTAAAATATAGCATTTTTTGACAAAATTCAAAATGGCCGACAGCCAAAATGGCCGATATGGTAAAATTGAATATCAGACGACTCGGAATGCCGTCCTGAATGTAACGAGACCACTTTTATGATTTTTGGACAAACAGTTCAGAAGTTATAAGCAAAAATAGCAATTTTTCGTATCTCCGGACCAGTAGGTGGCGCTGCGCCGAAACGCTGTATGTTGCCTCAAGTCATGCTTGTGATGACATGTACCAAGTTTGGTTTTAATACGATAAAGCGTTGCGGAGATATTGCCTTAAGAGTGTTTTTGCAACCGCTACATAAAATTTGTTTGCGCGTGTATCGCAAATGATTTGACGAATCAACTTGATTTGCAAGATTTTTTGTTAGCATGGTCTGAAGATGATCTGGTTCAATTTTCGTGCAAATCGGATGAACCGTCTAGGACGAGTTCGTAAAAGTAGGTTTTTCGGAAAATTCAAAATGGCGGGAAATTTTTTATGACGGAAAATGACGTCATAGGGTGCAATGGAATCGTCTTGAGCCAAGGAATCAGAGGAAAAAAGAATTTTGTTTCTAGCCCTTATGGTTCAAAAGTTATTAGCATAAACATGAGTCAAATTTTGGACTGATGGTGGCGCTAGAGGGATTGAGTTTGAGACTCCAAATTTGCTACGGTGACATTTCAGACTGTCCTCTATTAGTGTGCCAAATTTCACAACTTTTTACCATACGGTTCTATGGGCTGCCATAGACTTTGTGGCGGAAGAAGAAGAAGAAGAAGAAGATGAATAATAAATATAGCTGCAAGCAGCAATACCGGGGCCAAGCGCAAAGAAGAAGACAAGACATGCCAAAATGGCTGGCAGTGTCAGATCAACTGGAGCAATGAGCAATTAATCACGTTTTAAGATGATTTTAAGCAAAAGGCTGAAAATGCATTGTAGTCTGAGAGTGTCAGACCAACTGCAACAATTAACAATTATACAGTTTAAGAAGATTAGGCAAAATGGCTGAAATATCATATATTGAGTCACTGATAATGTAAGTTAATGGTTTATCACTTTTGAGCAATAGGTGGCACAGATACGAAATTGATGTGGTGTGGTGAGAATAGGCGAACAATGACACATGCAAAGTTTGATGCCAATATGTCAAAGCATTGCAGAGATACAGCCTCAAGAGTAATTTTGGCATAATGGCTCAACTTCGTCGCTGCGGTTTACAAAAACGGTTTCATCTATTGATGCAAAATCCCTAACTTTTTGTTGACACAGTCTGAAGATGATACGATTCGATTTTGGTGGAAATTGGACAAACGGTCTAGGATGAGTTTGAAAAAGTAGGTTTTGATCAAATAAAAACATTGAGGACAGGATGTTTGACCAAATATGGAAAAATTAGTATCTCTGTTCTCGGCATGAGCCAATGACTGTATTATGACCAGTTTCATTAAACTAGGCTAATTTAATCAAAAGTTATTAGCATGTTTGTAAATTTTGTTATAACCTCTGACCACAAGGTGGCACTGCCCCAAAACGTTTTGAGTACCTTCAAAGCATGGTGCGGAAGACATGATTTTTGGACAAACAGTTCAAAAGTTATAAGCAAAAATAGCCATTTTTTGTATCTCCGGACCAGTAGGTGGCGCTGCGCCGAAACGCTGCATGTTGCTTCAGGTCATGCTTGTGATGACATATACCAAGATTGGTTTGAATACGATAAAGCGTTGTGGAGATATAGGCTTATGAGTGTTTTGCAACCGCTACGCAAAATTTGTGTGCGCGTTTATCAAAAACGATTTGACAAATCAACTTGATTTGCAAGATTTTTTGTCAGCATGGTCTGAAGATGATCTGGTTCAATTTTCGTGCAAATCGGACAAACCGTCTAGGACGAGTTCGTAAAAGTAGGTTTTTTGGAAAATTAAAAATGGCGGGGAAATTATCATGACCGAAAATGACATCATAGGTTGCAATTGAATCGGCATGAGCCAATGACTCTATTATGACCAGTTTCAATATACTAGGCTAATTTAATCAAAAGTTATTAGCATTTTTGTCAAGTTTGTTATATCTTTTGACCACAAGGTGGCACTGCCCTAAAACTTTTTGTGTACCTTCAGGGCATAGCAAGGAAGTCACATACCGAATTTAGTAACAATATACTAATGCATTTGTAAAATATAGCATTTTTTGACAAAATTCAAAATGGCCGACAGCCAAAATGGCCGATATGGTAAAATTGAATATCAGACGACTCGGAATGCCGTCCTGAATGTAACGAGACCACTTTTATGATTTTTGGACAAACAGTTCAGAAGTTATAAGCAAAAATAGCAATTTTTCGTATCTCCGGACCAGTAGGTGGCGCTGCGCCGAAACGCTGTATGTTGCCTCAAGTCATGCTTGTGATGACATGTACCAAGTTTGGTTTTAATACGATAAAGCGTTGCGGAGATATTGCCTTAAGAGTGTTTTTGCAACCGCTACATAAAATTTGTTTGCGCGTGTATCGCAAATGATTTGACGAATCAACTTGATTTGCAAGATTTTTTGTTAGCATGGTCTGAAGATGATCTGGTTCAATTTTCGTGCAAATCGGATGAACCGTCTAGGACGAGTTCGTAAAAGTAGGTTTTTCGGAAAATTCAAAATGGCGGGAAATTTTTTATGACGGAAAATGACGTCATAGGGTGCAATGGAATCGTCTTGAGCCAAGGAATCAGAGGAAAAAAGAATTTTGTTTCTAGCCCTTATGGTTCAAAAGTTATTAGCATAAACATGAGTCAAATTTTGGACTGATGGTGGCGCTAGAGGGATTGAGTTTGAGACTCCAAATTTGCTACGGTGACATTTCAGACTGTCCTCTATTAGTGTGCCAAATTTCACAACTTTTTACCATACGGTTCTATGGGCTGCCATAGACTTCGTGGCGGAAGAAGAAGAAGAAGAAGATGAATAATAATAATAAGAACGGGAACGGTTTCAATAGGTGCCTTCGCACCTTCGGTGCTTGGCCCCTAAATATAGCTGCAAGCAGCAATACCGGGGCCAAGCGCAAAGAAGAAGACAAGACATGCCAAAAATGCTGGCAATGTCAGATCAACGGCAGCAATGAGCAATTAAAGACCTATTAAGGTGATTTTAGGCAAAATAGCTGTAAAATGATAAATACAGTCAATAATAATGATTTAATGATTTATCACTTTCAACCAATAGGTGGCACAGTTACGAAATTTATGTGGTGTGGTCAGAATAAAGGAACAATGACACATGCAAAGATTGGTGTCAATATATCAAAGCAGAGTGTCAATATAGTGTCAATATGTCATTGCAGAGATATAGCCTCAAGAGGCCTTTTCATTATAAGTATGGACCACATGGCGGTGCTGTTTTGAAACCGTTTAAGCAGCTTAAAGGCATGGTGCTGATGGCCAATTTCAAGTTTCGTAATGATACACCAATTCATTTGTGAAGCATAGCATTTTATATCATAAAACTGCATTGTAGTCAATGGGAATTTCATGTTTTGTTCTATTATAGCGCCACCAAGTGGCACAATCCTATCATTTTTTTTATGTGTCCTTGGAGTGAGCCCATACATGTCTGTGTCAATTTTGGTGAAAATATCTTGTTTAGTTTTGGAGTTATATACATTTATATGAAAAAACACATGAAAAATGACTGACACCTGACTTTGATTGGATTTTACACCCCCTTACTATCAATATTTTGACATTTGGGCATTAGCATATAGCTATCGACCTATGTTTCCGAACTTCTGATGCTGGTTTCGTCTCGATCGGACTAGCGGTTTCGAAGATATCAGCTAATGTTTTTAAAGTGCTAAATTACAACGCTGCACAAATAGTACGCCGAAACCTGGCAAGTCTGGAATCGTTGGACTCGGCGAGGATTCAGGAGACAAAAAAAGTTACTCTCATGAAAATAAGTCAATCTCACCTAAAGTTATAAGCATTTGAAAAGAAAAATTCTCCACTAGGTGGCGCTGTTTCGAAACTTCTTGGGCTCATTCAGGGCACCGTGTTGATGACCCAAACCGAGTTTCGTAACAATCCGTTCATGTGTTCATAAAATACAGCATTTTAGCACATAATTCAAAATGGCCGACAGCCAAAATGGCCGATATGGTAAAATTGAATATCAGACGACTCGGCATGCCGTCCTGAATGTAACGAGACCACTTTTATGATTTTTGGGCAAACAGTTCAGAAGTTATAAGCAAAAATAGCAATTGTTCGTATCTCCGGACCAGTAGGTGGCGCTGCGCCGAAACGCTGTATGTTGCCTCAAGTCATGCTTGTGATGACATGTACCAAGTTTGGTTTGAATACGATAAAGCGTTGCGGAGATATTGCCTTAAGTGTGTTTTTGCAACCGCTACGTAAAATTTGTTTGCGCGTTTATCGCAAACGATTTGACGAATCAACTTGATTTGCAAGATCTGGTTCAATTTTCGTGCAAATCGGATGAACCGTCTAGGACGAGTTCGTAAAAGTAGGTTTTTCGGAAAATTCAAAATGGCGGGAAATTTTTTATGACGGAAAATGACGTCATAGGGTGCAATGGAATCGTCTTGAGCCAAGGAATCAGAGGAAAAAAGAATTTTGTTTCTAGCCCTTATGGTTCAAAAGTTATTAGCATAAACATGAGTCAAATTTTGGACTGATGGTGGCGCTAGAGGGATTGAGTTTGAGACTCCAAATTTGCTACGGTGACATTTCAGACTGTCCTCTATTAGTGTGCCAAATTTCACAACTTTTTACCATACGGTTCTATGGGCTGCCATAGACTTCGTGGCGGAAGAAGAAGAAGAAGAAGATGAATAATAATAATAAGAACGGGAACGGTTTCAATAGGTGCCTTCGCACCTTCGGTGCTTGGCCCCTAAATATAGCTGCAAGCAGCAATACCGGGGCCAAGCGCAAAGAAGAAGACAAGACATGCCAAAAATGCTGGCAATGTCAGATCAACGGCAGCAATGAGCAATTAAAGACCTATTAAGGTGATTTTAGGCAAAATAGCTGTAAAATGATAAATACAGTCAATAATAATGATTTAATGATTTATCACTTTCAACCAATAGGTGGCACAGTTACGAAATTTATGTGGTGTGGTCAGAATAAAGGAACAATGACACATGCAAAGATTGGTGTCAATATATCAAAGCAGAGTGTCAATATAGTGTCAATATGTCATTGCAGAGATATAGCCTCAAGAGGCCTTTTCATTATAAGTATGGACCACATGGCGGTGCTGTTTTGAAACCGTTTAAGCAGCTTAAAGGCATGGTGCTGATGGCCAATTTCAAGTTTCGTAATGATACACCAATTCATTTGTGAAGCATAGCATTTTATATCATAAAACTGCATTGTAGTCAATGGGAATTTCATGTTTTGTTCTATTATAGCGCCACCAAGTGGCACAATCCTATCATTTTTTTTATGTGTCCTTGGAGTGAGCCCATACATGTCTGTGTCAATTTTGGTGAAAATATCTTGTTTAGTTTTGGAGTTATATACATTTATATGAAAAAACACATGAAAAATGACTGACACCTGACTTTGATTGGATTTTACACCCCCTTACTATCAATATTTTGACATTTGGGCATTAGCATATAGCTATCGACCTATGTTTTCGAACTTCTGATGCTGGTTTCGTCTCGATCGGACTAGCGGTTTCGAAGATATCAGCTAATGTTTTTAAAGTGCTAAATTACAACGCTGCACAAATAGTACGCCGAAACCTGGCAAGTCTGGAATCGTTGGACTCGGCGAGGATTCAGGAGACAAAAAAAGTTACTCTCATGAAAATAAGTCAATCTCACCTAAAGTTATAAGCATTTGAAAAGAAAAATTCTCCACTAGGTGGCGCTGTTTCGAAACTTCTTGGGCTCATTCAGGGCACCGTGTTGATGACCCAAACCGAGTTTCGTAACAATCCGTTCATGTGTTCATAAAATACAGCATTTTAGCACATAATTCAAAATGGCCGACAGCCAAAATGGCCGATATGGTAAAATTGAATATCAAACGACTCGGCATGCCGTCCTGAATGTAACGAGACCACTTTTATGATTTTTGGGCAAACAGTTCAGAAGTTATAAGCAAAAATAGCAATTGTTCGTATCTCCGGACCAGTAGGTGGCGCTGCGCCGAAACGCTGTATGTTGCCTCAAGTCATGCTTGTGATGACATGTACCAAGTTTGGTTTGAATACGATAAAGCGTTGCGGAGATATTGCCTTAAGTGTGTTTTTGCAACCGCTACGTAAAATTTGTTTGCGCGTTTATCGCAAACGATTTGACGAATCAACTTGATTTGCAAGATTTTTTGTCAGCATGGTCTGAAGATGATCTGGTTCAATTTTCGTGCAAATCGGATGAACCGTCTAGGATGAGTTCGTAAAAGTAGGTTTTTCTGAAAATTCAAAATGGCGGGAAAATTTTTATGACGGAAAATGACGTCATAGGGTCCAGTCGAATCGTCTTGAGCCAAGGAATCAGAGGAAAAAAGAATTTTGTTTCTAGCCCTTATGGTTCAAAAGTTATTAGCATAAACATGAGTCAAATTTTGGACTGATGGTGGCGCTAGAGGGATTGAGTTTGAGACTCCAAATTTGCTACGGTGACATTTCAGACTGTCCTCTATTAGTGTGCCAAATTTCACAACTTTTTACCATACGGTTCTATGGGCTGCCATAGACTTCGTGGCGGAAGAAGAAGAAGAAGAAGAATATAGCTGCAAGCAGCAATACCGGGGCCAAGCGCAAAGAAGAAGTCAAGACATGCCAAAAATGCTGGCAATGTCAGATCAACGGCAGCAATGAGCAATTAAAGACCTATTAAGGTGATTTTAGGCAAAATAGCTGTAAAATGATAAATACAGTCAATAATAATGATTTAATGATTTATCACTTTCAACCAATAGGTGGCACAGTTACGAAATTGATGTGGAGTGGTCAGAATAAGGGAACAATGACACATGCAAAGATTGGTGTCAATATATCAAAGCAGAGTGTCAATATAGTGTCAATATGTAATTGCAGAGATATAGCCTCAAGAGGCCTTTTCATTATAAGTATGGACCACATGGCGGTGCTGTTTTGAAACCGTTTAAGCAGCTTAAAGGCATGGTGCTGATGGCCAATTTCAAGTTTCGTAATGATACACCAATTCATTTGTGAAGCATAGCATTTTATATCATAAAACTGCATTGTAGTCAATGGGAATTTCATGTTTTGTTCTATTATAGCGCCACCAAGTGGCACAATCCTATCATTTTTTTATGTGTCCTTGGAGTGAGCCCATACATGTCTGTGTCAATTTTGGTGAAAATATCTTGTTTAGTTTTGGAGTTATATACATTTATATGAAAAAACACATGAAAAATGACTGACACCTGACTTTGATTGGATTTTACACCCCCTTACTATCAATATTTTGACATTTGGGCATTATCGTTTAGCTATCGACCTATGTTTTCGAACTTCTGATGCTGGTTTCGTCTCGATCGGACTAGCGGTTTCGAAGATATCAGCTAATGTTTTTAAAGTGCTAAATTACAACGCTGCACAAATAATACGCCGAAACCTGGCAAGTATGGTATCGTTGGACTCGGTGAGGATTCAGGAGACAAAAAAAGTTACTCTCATGAAAATAAGTCAATCTCACCTAAAGTTATAAGCATTTGAAAAAAAAAATTCTCCACTAGGTGGCGCTGTTTCGAAACTTCTTGGGCTCATTCAGGGCACCGTGTTGATGACCCAAACCGAGTTTCGTAACAATCCGTTCATGTGTTCATAAAATACAGCATTTTAGCACATAATTCAAAATGGCCGACAGCCAAAATGGCCGATATGGTAAAATTGAATATCAGACGACTCGGCATGCCGTCCTGAATGTAACGAGACCACTTTTATGATTTTTGGACAAACAGTTCAGAAGTTATAAGCAAAAATAGCAATTTTTCGTATCTCCGGACCAGTAGGTGGCGCTGCGCCGAAACGCTGTATGTTGCCTCAAGTCATGCTTGTGATGACATGTACCAAGATTGGTTTGAATACAATAAAGCGTTGCGGAGATATTGCCTTAAGTGTGTTTTTGCAACCGCTACGTAAAATTTGTTTGCGCGTTTATCGCAAATGATTTGACGAATCAACTTGATTTGCAAGATTTTTTGTCAACATGGTCTGAAGATAATCTGGTTAAATTTTCGTGGAAATCGGATGAACCGTCTAGGACAAGTTCGTAAAAGTAGGTTTTTCGGAAAATTAAAAATGGCGGGAAAATTTTTATGACGGAAAATGACGTCATAGGGTGCAGTCGAATCGTCTTGAGCCAACGAATCAGAGGAAAAAAGAATTTTGTTTCTAGCCCTTATGGTTCAAAAGTTATTAGCATAAACATGAGTCAAATTTTGGACTGATGGTGGCGCTAGAGGGATTGAGTTAGAGACTCCAAATTTGCTACGGTGACATTTCAGACTGTCCTCTATTAGTGTGCCAAATTTCACAACTTTTTACCATACGGTTCTATGGGCTGCCATAGACTTCGTGGCGGAAGAAGAAGAAGAAGAAGAAGAAGAAGAAGATGAATAATAAATATAGCTGCAAGCAGCAATACCGGGGCCAAGTGCAAAGAAGAAGACAAGACATGCCAAAATGGCTGGCAGTGTCAGATCAACTGGAGCAATGAGCAATTAATCACGTTTTAAGATGATTTTAAGCAAAAGGCTGAAAATGCATTGTAGTCTGAGAGTGTCAGACCAACTGCAACAATTAACAATTATACAGTTTAAGAAGATTAGGCAAAATGGCTGAAATATCATATATTGAGTCACTGATAATGTAAGTTAATGGTTTATCACTTTTGACCAATAGGTGGCACAGATACGAAATTGATGTGGTGTGGTCAGAATAAGGGAACAATGACACATGCAAAGTTTGATGCCAATATGTCAAAGCATTGCAGAGATACAGCCTCAAGAGTAATTTTGGCATAATGGCTCAACTTCGTCGCTGCGGTTTACAAAAACGGTTTCATCTATTGATGCAAAATCCCTAACTTTTTGTTGACACAGTCTGAAGATGATACGATTCGATTTTGGTGGAAATTGGACAAACGGTCTAGGATGAGTTTGAAAAAGTAGGTTTTGATCAAATAAGAACATTGAGGACAGGATGTTTGACCAAATATGGAAAAATTAGTATCTCTGTTCTCGGCATGAGCCAATGACTGTATTATGACCAGTTTCATTAAACTAGGCTAATTTAATCAAAAGTTATTAGCATGTTTGTAAATTTTGTTATAACCTTTGACCACAAGGTGGCACTGCCCCAAAACGTTTTGAGTACCTTCAAAGCATGGTGCGGAAGACATGATTTTTGGACAAACAGTTCAAAAGTTATAAGCAAAAATAGCCATTTTTTGTATCTCCGGACCAGTAGGTGGCGCTGCGCCGAAACGCTGCATGTTGCTTCAGGTCATGCTTGTGATGACATATACCAAGATTGGTTTGAATACGATAAAGCGTTGTGGAGATATAGGCTTATGAGTGTTTTTGCAACCGCTACGCAAAATTTGTGTGCGCGTTTATCGAAAACGATTTGACAAATCAACTTGATTTGCAAGATTTTTTGTCAGCATGGTCTGAAGATGATCTGGTTCAATTTTCGTGCAAATCGGACAAACCGTCTAGGACGAGTTCGTAAAAGTAGTTTTTTTGGAAAATTAAAAATGGCGGGGAAATTATCATGACCGAAAATGACATCATAGGTTGCAATTGAATCGGCATGAGCCAATGACTCTATTATGACCAGTTTCAATATACTAGGCTAATTTAATCAAAAGTTATTAGCATTTTTGTCAAGTTTGTTATATCTTTTGACCACAAGGTGGCACTGCCCTAAAACTTTTTGAGTACCTTCAGGGCATAGCAAGGAAGTCACATACCGAGTTTAGTAACAATATACTAATGCATTTGTAAAATATAGCATTTTTTGACAAAATTCAAAATGGCCGACAGCCAAAATGGCCGATATGGTAAAATTGAATATCAGACGACTCGGCATGCCGTCCTGAATGTAACGAGACCACTTTTATGATTTTTGGACAAACAGTTCAGAAGTTATAAGCAAAAATTGCAATTTTTCGTATCTCCGGACCAGTAGGTGGCGCTGCGCCGAAACGCTGTATGTTGCCTCAAGTCATGCTTGTGATGACATGTACCAAGTTTGGTTTGAATACGATAAAGCGTTGCGGAGATATTGCCTTAAGAGTGTTTTTATAACCGCTACGTAAAATTTGTTTGCGCGTTTATCGCAAATGATTTGACGAATCAACTTGATTTGCAAGATTTTTTGTCAGCATGGTCTGAAGATGATCTGGTTCAATTTTCGTGCAAATCGGATGAACCGTCTAGGACGAGTTCGTAAAAGTAGGTTTTTCGGAAAATTCAAAATGGCGGGAAAATTTTTATGACGGAAAATGACGTCATATGGTGCAATGGAATCGTCTTGAGCCAAGGAATCAGAGGAAAAAAGAATTTTGTTTCTAGCCCTTATGGTTCAAAAGTTATTAGCATAAACATGAGTCAAATTTTGGACTGATGGTGGCGCTAGAGGGATTGAGTTTGAGACTCCAAATTTGCTACGGTGACATTTCAGACTGTCCTCTATTAGTGTGCCAAATTTCACAACTTTTTACCATACGGTTCTATGGGCTGCCATAGACTTCGTGGCGGAAGAAGAAGAAGAAGAAGAAGAAGAAGATGAATAATAATAAATATAGCTGCAAGCAGCAATACCGGGGCCAAGCGCAAAGAAGAAGACAAGACATGCCAAAATGGCTGGCAGTGTCAGATCAACTGGAGCAATGAGCAATTAATCACGTTTTAAGATGATTTTAGGCAAAAGGCTGAAAAATGCATTGTAGTCTGACAGTGTCAGACCAACTGCAACAATGAACAATTATACAGTTTAAGAAGATTAGGCAAAATGGCAGAAATATCATATATAGAGTCACTGATAATATAAGTTAATGGTTTATCACTTTTGACCAATAGGTGGCGCAGTTACAAAATTGATATGGTGTGGTCAGAATAACGGAACAATGACACATGCAAAGTTTGATACCAATATGTCAAAGCATTGCAGAGATACAGCCTCAAGAGTCATTTTGGCATCATGCCTCAAATTCGTCGCTGCGGTTTACAAAAACGGTTTCATCTATTGATGCAAAATCCCTAACTTTTTGTTGACACAGTCTGAAGATGATACGATTCGATTTTGGTGGAAATTGGACAAACGGTCTAGGATGAGTTTGAAAAAGTAGGTTTTGATCAAATAAGAACATTGAGGACAAGATGTTTGACCAAACATGGCAAAATTAGTATCTATATTCTCGGCATGAGCCAATAAATGTATTATGACCCGTTTCATTAAACTAGGCTAATTTAATCAAAAGTTATTAGCATTTTTGTAAATTTTGTTATAACCTTTGACCACAAGGTGGCACTACCCCAAAACTTTTTGAGTACCTTCAAAGCATGGTGCGGAAGACCCATACCAAGTTTCGTAACGATAGACTAATGCGTTTGTAAAATATAGTATTTTAGCACATAATTCAAATTGGCCGAGAGCCAAAATGGCCGATATGGTAAAATTGAAAATCAGACAACTCTGAATACCGTCCTGAATCTAACGAGACAACTTTTATGATTTTTGGACAAACGGTTCAAAAATTATAAGCAAAAATAGCCATTTTTTTGTATCTCCGGACCAGTAGGTGGCGCTGCGCTGAAAGGCTGTATGTTGCCTCAAGTCATGCTTGTGATAACATGTACCAAGTTTGGTTTGAATACGATAAAGCATTGCGGAGATATTGCCTTAAGAGTGCTTTTGCAACCGCTACGTAAAATTTGTTTGCGCGTTTATCGCAAATGATTTGACAAATCAACTTGATTTGCAAGATTTTTTGTCAGCATGGTCTGAAGATGATCTGGTTCAATTTTCGTGCAAATCGGACAAACCGTCTAGGACGAGTTTGTAAAAGTAGGTTTTTTCGAAAATTAAAAATGGCGGGGAAATTATCATGACCGAAAATGACTTCATAGGGTGCAATTAAATCGGCATGAGCCAATGAATGTATTATGACCAGTTTCATTTAACTAAGCTAATTTAATCAAAAGTTATTAGCATTTTTGTAAATTTTGTTATAACCTTTGACCACAAGGTGGCACTGCCCCAAAACTTTTTGAGTACCTTCAAAGCATGGTGCGGAACACACATACCAAGTTTCGTAACGATAGACTAATGAGTTTGTAAAATATAGTATTTTAGCACATAATTCAAAATGGCCGACAGCCAAAATGGCCGATTTGGTAGAATTTAATATCAGACGACTCTGCATGCCTTCCTGAATATAACGAGACCACTTTTATGATTTTTGGACAAACGGTTCAAAAGTTATAAGCAAAAATAGCCATTTTTCATATCTCCGGACCAGTAGGTGGCGCTGCGCCGAAACACTGCATGTTGCCTCAAGTCATGCTTGTGATGACATGTACCAAGTTTGGTTTGAATACGATAGAGCGTTGCGGAGATATAGCCTTATGAGTGTTTTTGCAACCGCCACGCAAAATTTGTGTGCGCGTTTATCAAAAACGATTTGACAAATCAACTTGATTTGCAAGATTTTTTGTCAGCATGGTATGAAGATGATCTGGTTCAATTTTCGTGCAAATCGGACAAACCGTCTAGGACGAGTTTGTAAAAGTAGGTTTTTTCGAAAATTAAAAATGGCGGGGAAATTATCATGACCGAAAATGACTTCATGGGGTGCAATTAAATCGGCATGAGCCAATGAATGTATTATGACCAGTTTCATTTAACTAAGCTAATTTAATCAAAAGTTATTAGCATTTTTGTAAATTTTGTTATAACCTCTGACCACAAGGTGGCACTGCCCCAAAACTTTTTGAGTACCTTCAAAGCATGGTGCGGAAGACATGATTTTTGGACAAACAGTTCAAAAGTTATAAGCAAAAATAGCCATTTTTTGTATCTCCGGACCAGTAGGTGGCGCTGCCCCGAAACGCTGCATGTTGCTTCAGGTCATGCTTGTGATGACATATACCAAGATTGGTTTGAATACGATAAAGCGTTGTGGAGATAGAGGCTTATGAGTGTTTTTGCAACCGCTACGCAAAATTTGTGTGCGCGTTTATCGAAAACGATTTGACAAATCAACTTGATTTGCAAGATTTTTTGTCAGCATGGTCTGAAGATGATCTGGTTCAATTTTCGTGCGAATCGGACAAACCGTCTAGGACGAGTTCGTAAAAGTAGGTTTTTTGGAAAATTAAAAATGGCGGGGAAATTATCATGACCGAAAATGACATCATAGGTTGCAATTGAATCGGCATGAGCCAATGACTCTATTATGACCAGTTTCAATATACTAGGCTAATTTAATCAAAAGTTATTAGCATTTTTGTCAAGTTTGTTATATCTTTTGACCACAAGGTGGCACTGCCCTAAAACTTTTTGAGTACCTCCAGGGCATAGCAAGGAAGTCACATACCGAGTTTAGTAACAATATACTAATGCATTTGTAAAATATAGCATTTTTTGACAAAATTCAAAATGGCCGACAGCCAAAATGGCCGATATGGTAAAATTGAATATCAGAAGACTCGGCATGCCGTCCTGAATGTAACGAGACCACTTTTATGATTTTTGGACAAACAGTTCAGAAGTTATAAGCAAAAATTGCAATTTTTCGTATCTCCGGACCAGTAGGTGGCGCTGCGCCGAAACGCTGTATGTTGCCTCAAGTCATGCTTGTGATGACATGTACCAAGTTTGGTTTGAATACGATAAAGCGTTGCGGAGATATTGCCTTAAGAGTGTTTTTGCAACCGCTACGTAAAATTTGTTTGCGCGTTTATCGCAAATGATTTGACGAATCAACTTGATTTGCAAGATTTTTTGTCAGCATGGTCTGAAGATGATCTGGTTCAATTTTCGTGCAAATCGGATGAACCGTCTAGGACGAGTTCGTAAAAGTAGGTTTTTCGGAAAATTCAAAATGGCGGGAAAATTTTTATGACGGAAAATGACGGCATAGGGTGCAATGGAATCGTCTTGAGCCAAGGAATCAGAGGAAAAAAGAATTTTGTTTCTAGCCCTTATGGTTCAAAAGTTATTAGCATAAACATGAGTCAAATTTTGGACTGATGGTGGCGCTAGAGGGATTGAGTTTGAGACTCCAAATTTGCTACGGTGACATTTCAGACTGTCCTCTATTAGTGTGCCAAATTTCACAACTTTTTACCATACGGTTCTATGGGCTGCCATAGACTTCGTGGCGGAAGAAGAAGAAGAAGAAGAAGAAGAAGATGAATAATAAATATAGCTGCAAGCAGCAATACCGGGGCCAAGCGCAAAGAAGAAGACAAGACATGCCAAAATGGCTGGCAGTGTCAGATCAACTGCAGCAATGAGCAATTAATCACATTTTAAGATGATTTTAGGCAAAAGGCTGAAAAATGCTTTGTAGTCTGAGAGTGTCAGACCAACTGCAACAATGAACAATTATACAGTTTAAGAAGATTAGGCAAAATGGCTGAAATATCATATATTGAGTCACTGATGATGTAATTTAATGGTTTATCACTTTTGACCAATAGGTGGCACAGTTACGAAATTTATGTGGTGTGGTCAGAATAAGGGAACAATGACACATGCAAAGTTTGATGCCAATATGTCAAAGCATTGCAGAGATACAGCCTCAAGAGTCATTTTGGCATCATGCCTCAACTTCGTCGCTGCGGTTTACAAAAACGGTTTCATCTATTGATGCAAAATCCATAACTTTTTGTTGACACAGTCTGAAGATGATACGATTTGATTTTGGTAGAAATTGGACAAACGGTCTAGGATGAGTTTGAAAAAGTAGGTTTTGATCAAATAAGAATATTGAGGACAGTATGTTTGACCAAATATGGTAAAATTAGTATCTATTTTCTCGGAATAAGCCAATAAATGTATTATGACCAGTTTCATTAAACTAGACTAATTTAATCAGAAGTTATTAGCATTTTTGTAAATTTTGTTATAACCTTTGACCACAAGGTGGCACTGCCCCAAAACTTTTTGAGTACATTCAAAGCATGGTGCGGAAGACATACCACATTTCATAACGATAGACTAATGCGTTTGTATTTTAGCACATTATTCAAAATGGCCGACAGCCAAAATGGCCGATATGGTAAAATTGAATATCAGACGACTCGGCATGCCGTCCTGAATCTAACGAGACAACTTTTATGATTTTTGGACAAACGGTTAAAAAAATGATAAAAGCAAAAATATCCATTCTTTGTATCTCCGGACCAGTAGGTGGCACTGCGCCGAAACGCAGCATGTTGCCTCAGGTCATGCTTGTGATGACATGTACCAAGATTGGTTTGAATACGATAAAGCATTGCGGAGATATTGCCTTATGAGTGTTTTTGCAACCGCTACGCAAAATTTGTGTGCGCGTTTATCGAAAACGATTAGACAAATCAACTTGATTTGCAAGATTTTTTGTCAGCATGGTCTGAAGATGATATGGTTCAATTTCTGTGCAAATCGGACAAACCGTCTAGGACGAGTTCGCAAAAGTAGGTTTTTTGGAAAATTAAAAATGACGGGGAAATTATCATGACCGAAAATGACGTCATAGGGTGCAATTGAAACGGTATGAGCCAATGAATGTATTATGACAAGTTTCATTAAACTAAGCTAATTTAATCAAAAGTTATTAGCATTTTTGTAAATTTTGTTATAACCTTTGACCACAAGGTGGCACTGCCCCAAAACTTTTTGAGTACCTTCAAAGCATGGTGCGGAAGACATACCACATTTCATAACGATAGACTAATGAGTTTGTAAAATATAGCATTTTAGCACATAATTCAAAATGGCCGAGAGCCAAAATGGCCGATATGGTAAAATTGAATATCAGACGACTCGGCATGCCGTCCTGAATCAAACGAGACCACTTTTATGATTTTTGGACAAACAGTTCAGAAGTTATAAGCAAAAATAGCAATTTTTTTATCTCCGGATCAGCAGGTGGCGCTGCGCCGAAACGCTGTATGTTGCCTCAAGTCATGCTTGTGATCACATGTACCAAGTTTGGTTTGAATACGATAAAGCGTTGCGGAGATATTGCCTTAAGAGTGTTTTTGCAACCGCTACGTAAAATTTGTTTGCGCGTTTATCGCAAATGATTTGACGAATCAACTTGATTTGCAAGATTTTTTGTCAACATGGTCTGAAGATGATCTGGTTCAATTTTCGTGCAAATCGGATGAACCGTCTAGGACGAGTTCGTAAAAGTAGGTTTTTCGGAAAATTCAAAATGGCGGGAAAATTTTTATGACGGAAAATGACGTCATAGGGTGCAATGGAATCGTCTTGAGCCAAGGAATCAGAGGAAAAAATAATTTTGTTTCTAGCCCTTATGGTTCAAAAGTTATTAGCATAAACATGAGTCCAATTTTGGACTGATGGTGGCGCTAGAGGGATTGAGTTTGAGACTCCAAATTTGCTACGGTGACATGTCAGACTGTCCTCTATTAGTGTGCCAAATTTCACAACTTTTTACCATACGGTTCTATGGGCTGCCATAGACTTCGTGGCGGAAGAAGAAGAAGAAGAAGAAGATGAAATATAGCTGCAAGCAGCAATACCGGGGCCAAGCGCAAAGAAGAAGACAAGACATGCCAAAATGGCTGGCAGTGTCAGATCAACTGCAGCAATGAGCAATTAATCACGTTTTAAGATGATTTTAGGCAAAAGGCTGAAAATGCATTGTAGTCTGAGAGTGTCAGACCAACTGCAACAATTAACAATTATACAGTTTAAGAAGATTAGGCAAAATGGCTGAAATATCATATATAGAGTCACTGATAATATAAGTTAATGGTTTATCACTTTTGACCAATAGTTGGCGCAGTTACGAAATTGATGTGGTGTGGTCAGAATAAGGGAACAATGACACATGCAAAGTTTGATGCCAATATGTCAAAGCATTGCAGAGATACAGCCTCAAGAGTCATTTTGGCATAATGGCTCAAATTCGTCGCTGCGGTTTACAAAAACGGTTTCATCTATTGATGCAAAATCCCTAACTTTTTGTTGACACAGTCTGAAGATGATACGATTCGATTTTGGTGGAAATCGGACAAACGGTCTAGGATGAGTTTGAAAAAGTAGGTTTTGATCAAATAAGAACATTGAGGACAGGATGTTTGACCAAATATGGCAAAATTAGTATCTATGTTCACGGCATGAGCCAATAAATGTATTATGACCAGTTTCATTAAACTAGGCTAATTTAATCCAAAGTTATTAGCATTTTTGTAAATTTTGTTATAACCTTTGACCACAAGGTGGCACTGCCCCAACACTTTTTGAGTACCTTCAAAGCATGGTGCGGAAGACATACCACATTTCATAACGATAGACTAATGCGTTTGTATTTTAGCACATAATTCAAAATGGCCGAAACCAAAATGGCCGATATGGTAAAATTAAATATCAGACGACTCGGCATGCAGTCCTGAATCTAACGAGACAACTTTTATGATTTTTGGACAAACGGTTAAAAAAATGATAAAAGCAAAAATATCCATTCTTTGTATCTCCGGACCAGTAGGTGGCACTGCGCTGAAACGCAGCATGTTGCCTCAGGTCATGCTTGTGATGACATGTACCAAGATTGGTTTGAATACGATAAAGCGTTGCGGAGATATTGCCTTATGAGTGTTTTTGCAACCGCTACGCAAAATTTGTGTGCGCCTTTATCAAAAACGATTTGACGAATCAACTTGATTTGCAAGAGTTTTTGTCAGCATGGTCTGAAGATGATATGGTTCAATTTCTGTGCAAATCGGACAAACCGTCTAGGACGAGTTCGTAAAAGTAGGTTTTTTGGAAAATTAAAAATGGCGGGGAAATTGTCATGACCGAAAATGACATCATAGGGTGCAATTGAATCGGTATGAGCCAATGAATGTATTATGACCAGTTTCATTAAACTAAGCTAATTTAATCAAAAGTTATTAGCATTTTTGTAAATTTTGTTATAACCTTTGACCACAAGGTGGCACTGCCCCAACACTTTTTGAGTACCTTCAAAGCATGGTGCGGAAGACACATACCAAGTTTCATAACGATAGACTAATGAGTTTGTTAAATATAGCATTTTAGCACATAATTCAAAATGGCCGAGAGCCAAAATGGCCGATATGGTAAAATTGAATATCAAACGACACGGCATGCCGTCCTGAATCTAACGAGACTACTTTTATGATTTTTGGACAAACGGTTCAAAAGTTATAAGCAAAAATAGCCATTTTTTATATCTCCGGACCAGTAGGTGGCGCTAGGCCGAAACGCTGCATGTTGCCTCAGGTCATGCTTGTGATGACACGTACCAAGATTGGTTTGAATACGATAAAGCGTTTCGGAGATATAGCCTTAAGTGGGTTTTTGCAACCGCTACTAAAATTTGTGTGCGCGTTTATCAAAAACGATTTGACGAATCAACTTGATTTGCAAGATTTTTTGTCAGCATGGTCTGAAGATGATATGGTTCAATTTCTGTGCAAATCGGACAAACCGTCTAGGACGAGTTCGCAAAAGTAGGTTTTTTGGAAAATTAAAAATGGCGGGGAAATTATCATGACCGAAAATGACATCATAGGGTGCAATTGAATCGGCATGAGCCAATGACTCTATTATGACCAGTTTCAATATACTAGGCTAATTTAATCAAAAGTTATTAGCATTTTTGTCAAGTTTGTTATATCTTTTGACCACAAGGTGGCACTGCCCTAAAACTTTTTGAGTACCTTCAGGGCATAGCATGGAAGTCACTTACCGAGTTTAGTAACAATATACTAATGCATTTGTAAAATATAGCATTTTAGCACATAATTCAAAATGGCCGACAGCCAAAATGGCCGATATGGTAAAATTGAATATCAGACGACTCGGCATGCCGTCCTGAATGTAACGAGACCACTTTTATGATTTTTGGACAAACAGTTCAGAAGTTATAAGCAAAAATAGCCATTTTTCGTATCTCCGGACCAGTAGGTGGCGCTGCGCCGAAACACTGTATGTTGCCTTAAGTCATGCTTGTGATGACATGTACCAAGTTTGGTTTAAATACGATAAAGCGTTGCGGAGATATTGCCTTAAGTGTGTTTTTGCAACCGCTACGTAAAATTTGTTTGCGCGTTTATCGCAAATGATTTGACGAATCAACTTGATTTGCAAGATTTTTTGTCAGCATGGTCTGAAGATGATCTGGTTCAATTTTCGTGCAAATCGGATGAACCGTCTAGGACGAGTTCGTAAAAGTAGGTTTTTCAGAAAATTAAAAATGGCGGGAAAATTTTTATGACGGAAAATGACCTCATAGGGTGCAATCGAATCGTCTTGAGCCAAGGAATCAGAGGAAAAAAGAATTTTGTTTCTAGCCCTTATGGTTCAAAAGTTATTAGCATAAACATGAGTCAAATTTTGGACTGATGGTGGCGCTAGAGGGATTGAGTTAGAGACTCCAAGTTTGCTATGGTGACTTTTCAGACTGTCCTCTATGAGTGTGCCAAATTTCACAACTTTTTACCATACGGTTCTATGGGCTGCCATAGACTTCGTGGCGGAAGAAGAAGAAGAAGAAGATGAATAATAATAATAAGAACGGGAACGGTTTCAATAGGTGCCTTCGCACCTTCGGTGCTTGGCCCCTAATAATAATAATAAGAACGGGAACGGTTTCAATAGGTGCCTTCGCACCTTCGGTGCTTGGCCCCTAAATATAGCTGCAAGCAGCAATACCGGGGCCAAGCGCAAAGAAGAAGACAAGACATGCCAAAATGGCTGGCAGTGTCAGATCAACTGGAGCAATGAGCAATTAATCACGTTTTAAGATGATTTGAAGCAAAAGGCTGAAAATGCGTTGTAGTCTGAGAGTGTCAGACCAACTGCAACAATTAACAATTATACAGTTTAAGAAGATTAGGCAAAATGGCTGAAATATCATATATTGAGTCACTGATAATATAAGTTAATGGTTTATCACTTTTGACCAATAGGTGGCACAGATACGAAATTGATGTGGTGTGGTCAGAATAAGGGAACAATGACACATGCAAAGATTGATGCCAATATGTCAAAGCATTGCAGAGATACAGCCTCAAGAGTAATTTTGGCATAATGGCTCAACTTCGTCGCTGCGGTTTACAAAAACGGTTTCATCTATTGATGCAGAATCCCTAACTTTTTGTTGACACAGTCTGAAGATGATACGATTCGATTTTGGTGGAAATTGGACAAACGGTCTAGGATGAGTTTGAAAAAGTAGGTTTTGATCAAATAAGAACATTGAGGACAGGATGTTTGACCAAATATGGCAAAATTAGTATCTCTGTTCTCGGCATGAGCCAATGACTGTATTATGACCAGTTTCATTAAACTAGGCTAATTTAATCAAAAGTTATTAGCATGTTTGTAAATTTTGTTATAACCTCTGACCACAAGGTGGCACTGCCCCAAAACGTTTTGAGTACCTTCAAAGCATGGTGCGGAAGACATGATTTTTGGACAAACAGTTCAGAAGTTATAAGCAAAAATAGCCATTTTTTGTATCTCCGGACCAGTAGGTGGCGCTGCGCCGAAACGCTGCATTTTGTCTCAGGTCATGCTTGTGATGACATATACCAAGATTGGTTTGAATACGATAAAGCGTTGTGGAGATATAGGCTTATGAGTGTTTTTGCAACCGCAACGCAAAATTTGTGTGCACGTTTTTCAAAAACGATTTGACAAATCAACTTGATTTGCAAGATTTTTTGTCAGCATGGTCTGAAGATGATATGGTTCAATTTCTGTGCAAATCGGACAAACCGTCTAGGACGAGTTCGCAAAAGTAGGTTTTTTGGAAAATTAAAAATGGCGGGGAAATTATCATGACCGAAAATGACATCATAGGTTGCAATTGAATCGGCATGAGCCAATGACTGTATTATGACCAGTTTCAATATACTAGGCTAATTTAATCAAAAGTTATTAGCATTTTTGTCAAGTTTGTTATATCTTTTGACCACAAGGTGGCACTGCCCTAAAACTTTTTGAGTACCTTCAGGGCATAGCATGGAAGTCACATACCGAGTTTAGTAACAATACACTAATGCATTTGTAAAATATAGCATTTTTTGACAAAATTCAAAATGGCCGACAGCCAAAATGGCCGATATGGTCAAATTGAATATCAGACGACTCGGCATGCCGTCCTGAATGTAACGAGACCACTTTTATGATTTTTGGACAAACAGTTCAGAAGTTATAAGCAAAAATAGCAATTTTTCGTATCTCCGGACCAGTAGGTGGCGCTGCGCCGAAACGCTGTATGTTGCCTCAAGTCATGCTTGTGATGACATGTACCAAGTTTGGTTTGAATACGATAAAGCGTTGCGGAGATATTGCCTTAAGTGTGTTTTTGCAACCGCTACATAAAATTTGTTTGCGCGTTTATCGCAAATGATTTGACGAATCAACTTGATTTGCAAGATTTTTTGTCAGCATGGTCTGAAGATGATCTGGTTCAATTTTCGTGCAAATCGGATGAACCGTCTAGGACGAGTTCGTAAAAGTAGGTTTTTCGGAAAATTCAAAATGGCGGGAAAATTTTTATGACGGAAAATGACGTCATAGGGTGCAATCGAATCGTCTTGAGCCAAGGAATCAGAGAAAAAATTATTTTGTTTCTAGCCCTTATGGTTCAAAAGTTATTAGCATAAACATGAGTCAAATTTTGGACTGATGGTGGCGCTAGAGGGATTGAGTTTGAGACTCCAAATTTGCTACGGTGACATTTCAGACTGTCCTCTATTAGTGTGCCAAATTTCACAACTTTTTACCATACGGTTCTATGGGCTGCCATAGACTTCGTGGCGGAAGAAGAAGAAGAAGAAGAAGATGAATAATAAATATAGCTGCAAGCAGCAATACCGGGGCCAAGCGCAAAGAAGAAGACAAGACATGCCAAAATGGCTGGCAGTGTCAGATCAACTGGAGCAATGAGCAATTAATCACGTTTTAAGATGATTTTAAGCAAAAGGCTGAAAATGCATTGTAGTCTGAGAGTGTCAGACCAACTGCAACAATTAACAATTATACAGTTTAAGAAGATTAGGCAAAATGGCTGAAATATCATATATTGAGTCACTGATAATGTAAGTTAATGGTTTATCACTTTTGAGCAATAGGTGGCACAGATACGAAATTGATGTGGTGTGGTGAGAATAGGCGAACAATGACACATGCAAAGTTTGATGCCAATATGTCAAAGCATTGCAGAGATACAGCCTCAAGAGTAATTTTGGCATAATGGCTCAACTTCGTCGCTGCGGTTTACAAAAACGGTTTCATCTATTGATGCAAAATCCCTAACTTTTTGTTGACACAGTCTGAAGATGATACGATTCGATTTTGGTGGAAATTGGACAAACGGTCTAGGATGAGTTTGAAAAAGTAGGTTTTGATCAAATAAAAACATTGAGGACAGGATGTTTGACCAAATATGGAAAAATTAGTATCTCTGTTCTCGGCATGAGCCAATGACTGTATTATGACCAGTTTCATTAAACTAGGCTAATTTAATCAAAAGTTATTAGCATGTTTGTAAATTTTGTTATAACCTCTGACCACAAGGTGGCACTGCCCCAAAACGTTTTGAGTACCTTCAAAGCATGGTGCGGAAGACATGATTTTTGGACAAACAGTTCAAAAGTTATAAGCAAAAATAGCCATTTTTTGTATCTCCGGACCAGTAGGTGGCGCTGCGCCGAAACGCTGCATGTTGCTTCAGGTCATGCTTGTGATGACATATACCAAGATTGGTTTGAATACGATAAAGCGTTGTGGAGATATAGGCTTATGAGTGTTTTGCAACCGCTACGCAAAATTTGTGTGCGCGTTTATCAAAAACGATTTGACAAATCAACTTGATTTGCAAGATTTTTTGTCAGCATGGTCTGAAGATGATCTGGTTCAATTTTCGTGCAAATCGGACAAACCGTCTAGGACGAGTTCGTAAAAGTAGGTTTTTTGGAAAATTAAAAATGGCGGGGAAATTATCATGACCGAAAATGACATCATAGGTTGCAATTGAATCGGCATGAGCCAATGACTCTATTATGACCAGTTTCAATATACTAGGCTAATTTAATCAAAAGTTATTAGCATTTTTGTCAAGTTTGTTATATCTTTTGACCACAAGGTGGCACTGCCCTAAAACTTTTTGTGTACCTTCAGGGCATAGCAAGGAAGTCACATACCGAATTTAGTAACAATATACTAATGCATTTGTAAAATATAGCATTTTTTGACAAAATTCAAAATGGCCGACAGCCAAAATGGCCGATATGGTAAAATTGAATATCAGACGACTCGGAATGCCGTCCTGAATGTAACGAGACCACTTTTATGATTTTTGGACAAACAGTTCAGAAGTTATAAGCAAAAATAGCAATTTTTCGTATCTCCGGACCAGTAGGTGGCGCTGCGCCGAAACGCTGTATGTTGCCTCAAGTCATGCTTGTGATGACATGTACCAAGTTTGGTTTTAATACGATAAAGCGTTGCGGAGATATTGCCTTAAGAGTGTTTTTGCAACCGCTACATAAAATTTGTTTGCGCGTGTATCGCAAATGATTTGACGAATCAACTTGATTTGCAAGATTTTTTGTTAGCATGGTCTGAAGATGATCTGGTTCAATTTTCGTGCAAATCGGATGAACCGTCTAGGACGAGTTCGTAAAAGTAGGTTTTTCGGAAAATTCAAAATGGCGGGAAATTTTTTATGACGGAAAATGACGTCATAGGGTGCAATGGAATCGTCTTGAGCCAAGGAATCAGAGGAAAAAAGAATTTTGTTTCTAGCCCTTATGGTTCAAAAGTTATTAGCATAAACATGAGTCAAATTTTGGACTGATGGTGGCGCTAGAGGGATTGAGTTTGAGACTCCAAATTTGCTACGGTGACATTTCAGACTGTCCTCTATTAGTGTGCCAAATTTCACAACTTTTTACCATACGGTTCTATGGGCTGCCATAGACTTTGTGGCGGAAGAAGAAGAAGAAGAAGAAGATGAATAATAAATATAGCTGCAAGCAGCAATACCGGGGCCAAGCGCAAAGAAGAAGACAAGACATGCCAAAATGGCTGGCAGTGTCAGATCAACTGGAGCAATGAGCAATTAATCACGTTTTAAGATGATTTTAAGCAAAAGGCTGAAAATGCATTGTAGTCTGAGAGTGTCAGACCAACTGCAACAATTAACAATTATACAGTTTAAGAAGATTAGGCAAAATGGCTGAAATATCATATATTGAGTCACTGATAATGTAAGTTAATGGTTTATCACTTTTGAGCAATAGGTGGCACAGATACGAAATTGATGTGGTGTGGTGAGAATAGGCGAACAATGACACATGCAAAGTTTGATGCCAATATGTCAAAGCATTGCAGAGATACAGCCTCAAGAGTAATTTTGGCATAATGGCTCAACTTCGTCGCTGCGGTTTACAAAAACGGTTTCATCTATTGATGCAAAATCCCTAACTTTTTGTTGACACAGTCTGAAGATGATACGATTCGATTTTGGTGGAAATTGGACAAACGGTCTAGGATGAGTTTGAAAAAGTAGGTTTTGATCAAATAAAAACATTGAGGACAGGATGTTTGACCAAATATGGAAAAATTAGTATCTCTGTTCTCGGCATGAGCCAATGACTGTATTATGACCAGTTTCATTAAACTAGGCTAATTTAATCAAAAGTTATTAGCATGTTTGTAAATTTTGTTATAACCTCTGACCACAAGGTGGCACTGCCCCAAAACGTTTTGAGTACCTTCAAAGCATGGTGCGGAAGACATGATTTTTGGACAAACAGTTCAAAAGTTATAAGCAAAAATAGCCATTTTTTGTATCTCCGGACCAGTAGGTGGCGCTGCGCCGAAACGCTGCATGTTGCTTCAGGTCATGCTTGTGATGACATATACCAAGATTGGTTTGAATACGATAAAGCGTTGTGGAGATATAGGCTTATGAGTGTTTTGCAACCGCTACGCAAAATTTGTGTGCGCGTTTATCAAAAACGATTTGACAAATCAACTTGATTTGCAAGATTTTTTGTCAGCATGGTCTGAAGATGATCTGGTTCAATTTTCGTGCAAATCGGACAAACCGTCTAGGACGAGTTCGTAAAAGTAGGTTTTTTGGAAAATTAAAAATGGCGGGGAAATTATCATGACCGAAAATGACATCATAGGTTGCAATTGAATCGGCATGAGCCAATGACTCTATTATGACCAGTTTCAATATACTAGGCTAATTTAATCAAAAGTTATTAGCATTTTTGTCAAGTTTGTTATATCTTTTGACCACAAGGTGGCACTGCCCTAAAACTTTTTGTGTACCTTCAGGGCATAGCAAGGAAGTCACATACCGAATTTAGTAACAATATACTAATGCATTTGTAAAATATAGCATTTTTTGACAAAATTCAAAATGGCCGACAGCCAAAATGGCCGATATGGTAAAATTGAATATCAGACGACTCGGAATGCCGTCCTGAATGTAACGAGACCACTTTTATGATTTTTGGACAAACAGTTCAGAAGTTATAAGCAAAAATAGCAATTTTTCGTATCTCCGGACCAGTAGGTGGCGCTGCGCCGAAACGCTGTATGTTGCCTCAAGTCATGCTTGTGATGACATGTACCAAGTTTGGTTTTAATACGATAAAGCGTTGCGGAGATATTGCCTTAAGAGTGTTTTTGCAACCGCTACATAAAATTTGTTTGCGCGTGTATCGCAAATGATTTGACGAATCAACTTGATTTGCAAGATTTTTTGTTAGCATGGTCTGAAGATGATCTGGTTCAATTTTCGTGCAAATCGGATGAACCGTCTAGGACGAGTTCGTAAAAGTAGGTTTTTCGGAAAATTCAAAATGGCGGGAAATTTTTTATGACGGAAAATGACGTCATAGGGTGCAATGGAATCGTCTTGAGCCAAGGAATCAGAGGAAAAAAGAATTTTGTTTCTAGCCCTTATGGTTCAAAAGTTATTAGCATAAACATGAGTCAAATTTTGGACTGATGGTGGCGCTAGAGGGATTGAGTTTGAGACTCCAAATTTGCTACGGTGACATTTCAGACTGTCCTCTATTAGTGTGCCAAATTTCACAACTTTTTACCATACGGTTCTATGGGCTGCCATAGACTTCGTGGCGGAAGAAGAAGAAGAAGAAGATGAATAATAATAATAAGAACGGGAACGGTTTCAATAGGTGCCTTCGCACCTTCGGTGCTTGGCCCCTAAATATAGCTGCAAGCAGCAATACCGGGGCCAAGCGCAAAGAAGAAGACAAGACATGCCAAAAATGCTGGCAATGTCAGATCAACGGCAGCAATGAGCAATTAAAGACCTATTAAGGTGATTTTAGGCAAAATAGCTGTAAAATGATAAATACAGTCAATAATAATGATTTAATGATTTATCACTTTCAACCAATAGGTGGCACAGTTACGAAATTTATGTGGTGTGGTCAGAATAAAGGAACAATGACACATGCAAAGATTGGTGTCAATATATCAAAGCAGAGTGTCAATATAGTGTCAATATGTCATTGCAGAGATATAGCCTCAAGAGGCCTTTTCATTATAAGTATGGACCACATGGCGGTGCTGTTTTGAAACCGTTTAAGCAGCTTAAAGGCATGGTGCTGATGGCCAATTTCAAGTTTCGTAATGATACACCAATTCATTTGTGAAGCATAGCATTTTATATCATAAAACTGCATTGTAGTCAATGGGAATTTCATGTTTTGTTCTATTATAGCGCCACCAAGTGGCACAATCCTATCATTTTTTTTATGTGTCCTTGGAGTGAGCCCATACATGTCTGTGTCAATTTTGGTGAAAATATCTTGTTTAGTTTTGGAGTTATATACATTTATATGAAAAAACACATGAAAAATGACTGACACCTGACTTTGATTGGATTTTACACCCCCTTACTATCAATATTTTGACATTTGGGCATTAGCATATAGCTATCGACCTATGTTTCCGAACTTCTGATGCTGGTTTCGTCTCGATCGGACTAGCGGTTTCGAAGATATCAGCTAATGTTTTTAAAGTGCTAAATTACAACGCTGCACAAATAGTACGCCGAAACCTGGCAAGTCTGGAATCGTTGGACTCGGCGAGGATTCAGGAGACAAAAAAAGTTACTCTCATGAAAATAAGTCAATCTCACCTAAAGTTATAAGCATTTGAAAAGAAAAATTCTCCACTAGGTGGCGCTGTTTCGAAACTTCTTGGGCTCATTCAGGGCACCGTGTTGATGACCCAAACCGAGTTTCGTAACAATCCGTTCATGTGTTCATAAAATACAGCATTTTAGCACATAATTCAAAATGGCCGACAGCCAAAATGGCCGATATGGTAAAATTGAATATCAGACGACTCGGCATGCCGTCCTGAATGTAACGAGACCACTTTTATGATTTTTGGGCAAACAGTTCAGAAGTTATAAGCAAAAATAGCAATTGTTCGTATCTCCGGACCAGTAGGTGGCGCTGCGCCGAAACGCTGTATGTTGCCTCAAGTCATGCTTGTGATGACATGTACCAAGTTTGGTTTGAATACGATAAAGCGTTGCGGAGATATTGCCTTAAGTGTGTTTTTGCAACCGCTACGTAAAATTTGTTTGCGCGTTTATCGCAAACGATTTGACGAATCAACTTGATTTGCAAGATCTGGTTCAATTTTCGTGCAAATCGGATGAACCGTCTAGGACGAGTTCGTAAAAGTAGGTTTTTCGGAAAATTCAAAATGGCGGGAAATTTTTTATGACGGAAAATGACGTCATAGGGTGCAATGGAATCGTCTTGAGCCAAGGAATCAGAGGAAAAAAGAATTTTGTTTCTAGCCCTTATGGTTCAAAAGTTATTAGCATAAACATGAGTCAAATTTTGGACTGATGGTGGCGCTAGAGGGATTGAGTTTGAGACTCCAAATTTGCTACGGTGACATTTCAGACTGTCCTCTATTAGTGTGCCAAATTTCACAACTTTTTACCATACGGTTCTATGGGCTGCCATAGACTTCGTGGCGGAAGAAGAAGAAGAAGAAGATGAATAATAATAATAAGAACGGGAACGGTTTCAATAGGTGCCTTCGCACCTTCGGTGCTTGGCCCCTAAATATAGCTGCAAGCAGCAATACCGGGGCCAAGCGCAAAGAAGAAGACAAGACATGCCAAAAATGCTGGCAATGTCAGATCAACGGCAGCAATGAGCAATTAAAGACCTATTAAGGTGATTTTAGGCAAAATAGCTGTAAAATGATAAATACAGTCAATAATAATGATTTAATGATTTATCACTTTCAACCAATAGGTGGCACAGTTACGAAATTTATGTGGTGTGGTCAGAATAAAGGAACAATGACACATGCAAAGATTGGTGTCAATATATCAAAGCAGAGTGTCAATATAGTGTCAATATGTCATTGCAGAGATATAGCCTCAAGAGGCCTTTTCATTATAAGTATGGACCACATGGCGGTGCTGTTTTGAAACCGTTTAAGCAGCTTAAAGGCATGGTGCTGATGGCCAATTTCAAGTTTCGTAATGATACACCAATTCATTTGTGAAGCATAGCATTTTATATCATAAAACTGCATTGTAGTCAATGGGAATTTCATGTTTTGTTCTATTATAGCGCCACCAAGTGGCACAATCCTATCATTTTTTTTATGTGTCCTTGGAGTGAGCCCATACATGTCTGTGTCAATTTTGGTGAAAATATCTTGTTTAGTTTTGGAGTTATATACATTTATATGAAAAAACACATGAAAAATGACTGACACCTGACTTTGATTGGATTTTACACCCCCTTACTATCAATATTTTGACATTTGGGCATTAGCATATAGCTATCGACCTATGTTTCCGAACTTCTGATGCTGGTTTCGTCTCGATCGGACTAGCGGTTTCGAAGATATCAGCTAATGTTTTTAAAGTGCTAAATTACAACGCTGCACAAATAGTACGCCGAAACCTGGCAAGTCTGGAATCGTTGGACTCGGCGAGGATTCAGGAGACAAAAAAAGTTACTCTCATGAAAATAAGTCAATCTCACCTAAAGTTATAAGCATTTGAAAAGAAAAATTCTCCACTAGGTGGCGCTGTTTCGAAACTTCTTGGGCTCATTCAGGGCACCGTGTTGATGACCCAAACCGAGTTTCGTAACAATCCGTTCATGTGTTCATAAAATACAGCATTTTAGCACATAATTCAAAATGGCCGACAGCCAAAATGGCCGATATGGTAAAATTGAATATCAAACGACTCGGCATGCCGTCCTGAATGTAACGAGACCACTTTTATGATTTTTGGGCAAACAGTTCAGAAGTTATAAGCAAAAATAGCAATTGTTCGTATCTCCGGACCAGTAGGTGGCGCTGCGCCGAAACGCTGTATGTTGCCTCAAGTCATGCTTGTGATGACATGTACCAAGTTTGGTTTGAATACGATAAAGCGTTGCGGAGATATTGCCTTAAGTGTGTTTTTGCAACCGCTACGTAAAATTTGTTTGCGCGTTTATCGCAAACGATTTGACGAATCAACTTGATTTGCAAGATTTTTTGTCAGCATGGTCTGAAGATGATCTGGTTCAATTTTCGTGCAAATCGGATGAACCGTCTAGGATGAGTTCGTAAAAGTAGGTTTTTCTGAAAATTCAAAATGGCGGGAAAATTTTTATGACGGAAAATGACGTCATAGGGTCCAGTCGAATCGTCTTGAGCCAAGGAATCAGAGGAAAAAAGAATTTTGTTTCTAGCCCTTATGGTTCAAAAGTTATTAGCATAAACATGAGTCAAATTTTGGACTGATGGTGGCGCTAGAGGGATTGAGTTTGAGACTCCAAATTTGCTACGGTGACATTTCAGACTGTCCTCTATTAGTGTGCCAAATTTCACAACTTTTTACCATACGGTTCTATGGGCTGCCATAGACTTCGTGGCGGAAGAAGAAGAAGAAGAAGAATATAGCTGCAAGCAGCAATACCGGGGCCAAGCGCAAAGAAGAAGTCAAGACATGCCAAAAATGCTGGCAATGTCAGATCAACGGCAGCAATGAGCAATTAAAGACCTATTAAGGTGATTTTAGGCAAAATAGCTGTAAAATGATAAATACAGTCAATAATAATGATTTAATGATTTATCACTTTCAACCAATAGGTGGCACAGTTACGAAATTGATGTGGAGTGGTCAGAATAAGGGAACAATGACACATGCAAAGATTGGTGTCAATATATCAAAGCAGAGTGTCAATATAGTGTCAATATGTAATTGCAGAGATATAGCCTCAAGAGGCCTTTTCATTATAAGTATGGACCACATGGCGGTGCTGTTTTGAAACCGTTTAAGCAGCTTAAAGGCATGGTGCTGATGGCCAATTTCAAGTTTCGTAATGATACACCAATTCATTTGTGAAGCATAGCATTTTATATCATAAAACTGCATTGTAGTCAATGGGAATTTCATGTTTTGTTCTATTATAGCGCCACCAAGTGGCACAATCCTATCATTTTTTTATGTGTCCTTGGAGTGAGCCCATACATGTCTGTGTCAATTTTGGTGAAAATATCTTGTTTAGTTTTGGAGTTATATACATTTATATGAAAAAACACATGAAAAATGACTGACACCTGACTTTGATTGGATTTTACACCCCCTTACTATCAATATTTTGACATTTGGGCATTATCGTTTAGCTATCGACCTATGTTTTCGAACTTCTGATGCTGGTTTCGTCTCGATCGGACTAGCGGTTTCGAAGATATCAGCTAATGTTTTTAAAGTGCTAAATTACAACGCTGCACAAATAATACGCCGAAACCTGGCAAGTATGGTATCGTTGGACTCGGTGAGGATTCAGGAGACAAAAAAAGTTACTCTCATGAAAATAAGTCAATCTCACCTAAAGTTATAAGCATTTGAAAAAAAAAATTCTCCACTAGGTGGCGCTGTTTCGAAACTTCTTGGGCTCATTCAGGGCACCGTGTTGATGACCCAAACCGAGTTTCGTAACAATCCGTTCATGTGTTCATAAAATACAGCATTTTAGCACATAATTCAAAATGGCCGACAGCCAAAATGGCCGATATGGTAAAATTGAATATCAGACGACTCGGCATGCCGTCCTGAATGTAACGAGACCACTTTTATGATTTTTGGACAAACAGTTCAGAAGTTATAAGCAAAAATAGCAATTTTTCGTATCTCCGGACCAGTAGGTGGCGCTGCGCCGAAACGCTGTATGTTGCCTCAAGTCATGCTTGTGATGACATGTACCAAGATTGGTTTGAATACAATAAAGCGTTGCGGAGATATTGCCTTAAGTGTGTTTTTGCAACCGCTACGTAAAATTTGTTTGCGCGTTTATCGCAAATGATTTGACGAATCAACTTGATTTGCAAGATTTTTTGTCAACATGGTCTGAAGATAATCTGGTTAAATTTTCGTGGAAATCGGATGAACCGTCTAGGACAAGTTCGTAAAAGTAGGTTTTTCGGAAAATTAAAAATGGCGGGAAAATTTTTATGACGGAAAATGACGTCATAGGGTGCAGTCGAATCGTCTTGAGCCAACGAATCAGAGGAAAAAAGAATTTTGTTTCTAGCCCTTATGGTTCAAAAGTTATTAGCATAAACATGAGTCAAATTTTGGACTGATGGTGGCGCTAGAGGGATTGAGTTAGAGACTCCAAATTTGCTACGGTGACATTTCAGACTGTCCTCTATTAGTGTGCCAAATTTCACAACTTTTTACCATACGGTTCTATGGGCTGCCATAGACTTCGTGGCGGAAGAAGAAGAAGAAGAAGAAGAAGATGAATAATAAATATAGCTGCAAGCAGCAATACCGGGGCCAAGTGCAAAGAAGAAGACAAGACATGCCAAAATGGCTGGCAGTGTCAGATCAACTGGAGCAATGAGCAATTAATCACGTTTTAAGATGATTTTAAGCAAAAGGCTGAAAATGCATTGTAGTCTGAGAGTGTCAGACCAACTGCAACAATTAACAATTATACAGTTTAAGAAGATTAGGCAAAATGGCTGAAATATCATATATTGAGTCACTGATAATGTAAGTTAATGGTTTATCACTTTTGACCAATAGGTGGCACAGATACGAAATTGATGTGGTGTGGTCAGAATAAGGGAACAATGACACATGCAAAGTTTGATGCCAATATGTCAAAGCATTGCAGAGATACAGCCTCAAGAGTAATTTTGGCATAATGGCTCAACTTCGTCGCTGCGGTTTACAAAAACGGTTTCATCTATTGATGCAAAATCCCTAACTTTTTGTTGACACAGTCTGAAGATGATACGATTCGATTTTGGTGGAAATTGGACAAACGGTCTAGGATGAGTTTGAAAAAGTAGGTTTTGATCAAATAAGAACATTGAGGACAGGATGTTTGACCAAATATGGAAAAATTAGTATCTCTGTTCTCGGCATGAGCCAATGACTGTATTATGACCAGTTTCATTAAACTAGGCTAATTTAATCAAAAGTTATTAGCATGTTTGTAAATTTTGTTATAACCTTTGACCACAAGGTGGCACTGCCCCAAAACGTTTTGAGTACCTTCAAAGCATGGTGCGGAAGACATGATTTTTGGACAAACAGTTCAAAAGTTATAAGCAAAAATAGCCATTTTTTGTATCTCCGGACCAGTAGGTGGCGCTGCGCCGAAACGCTGCATGTTGCTTCAGGTCATGCTTGTGATGACATATACCAAGATTGGTTTGAATACGATAAAGCGTTGTGGAGATATAGGCTTATGAGTGTTTTTGCAACCGCTACGCAAAATTTGTGTGCGCGTTTATCGAAAACGATTTGACAAATCAACTTGATTTGCAAGATTTTTTGTCAGCATGGTCTGAAGATGATCTGGTTCAATTTTCGTGCAAATCGGACAAACCGTCTAGGACGAGTTCGTAAAAGTAGTTTTTTTGGAAAATTAAAAATGGCGGGGAAATTATCATGACCGAAAATGACATCATAGGTTGCAATTGAATCGGCATGAGCCAATGACTCTATTATGACCAGTTTCAATATACTAGGCTAATTTAATCAAAAGTTATTAGCATTTTTGTCAAGTTTGTTATATCTTTTGACCACAAGGTGGCACTGCCCTAAAACTTTTTGAGTACCTTCAGGGCATAGCAAGGAAGTCACATACCGAGTTTAGTAACAATATACTAATGCATTTGTAAAATATAGCATTTTTTGACAAAATTCAAAATGGCCGACAGCCAAAATGGCCGATATGGTAAAATTGAATATCAGACGACTCGGCATGCCGTCCTGAATGTAACGAGACCACTTTTATGATTTTTGGACAAACAGTTCAGAAGTTATAAGCAAAAATTGCAATTTTTCGTATCTCCGGACCAGTAGGTGGCGCTGCGCCGAAACGCTGTATGTTGCCTCAAGTCATGCTTGTGATGACATGTACCAAGTTTGGTTTGAATACGATAAAGCGTTGCGGAGATATTGCCTTAAGAGTGTTTTTATAACCGCTACGTAAAATTTGTTTGCGCGTTTATCGCAAATGATTTGACGAATCAACTTGATTTGCAAGATTTTTTGTCAGCATGGTCTGAAGATGATCTGGTTCAATTTTCGTGCAAATCGGATGAACCGTCTAGGACGAGTTCGTAAAAGTAGGTTTTTCGGAAAATTCAAAATGGCGGGAAAATTTTTATGACGGAAAATGACGTCATATGGTGCAATGGAATCGTCTTGAGCCAAGGAATCAGAGGAAAAAAGAATTTTGTTTCTAGCCCTTATGGTTCAAAAGTTATTAGCATAAACATGAGTCAAATTTTGGACTGATGGTGGCGCTAGAGGGATTGAGTTTGAGACTCCAAATTTGCTACGGTGACATTTCAGACTGTCCTCTATTAGTGTGCCAAATTTCACAACTTTTTACCATACGGTTCTATGGGCTGCCATAGACTTCGTGGCGGAAGAAGAAGAAGAAGAAGAAGAAGAAGAAGATGAATAATAATAAATATAGCTGCAAGCAGCAATACCGGGGCCAAGCGCAAAGAAGAAGACAAGACATGCCAAAATGGCTGGCAGTGTCAGATCAACTGGAGCAATGAGCAATTAATCACGTTTTAAGATGATTTTAGGCAAAAGGCTGAAAAATGCATTGTAGTCTGACAGTGTCAGACCAACTGCAACAATGAACAATTATACAGTTTAAGAAGATTAGGCAAAATGGCAGAAATATCATATATAGAGTCACTGATAATATAAGTTAATGGTTTATCACTTTTGACCAATAGGTGGCGCAGTTACAAAATTGATATGGTGTGGTCAGAATAACGGAACAATGACACATGCAAAGTTTGATACCAATATGTCAAAGCATTGCAGAGATACAGCCTCAAGAGTCATTTTGGCATCATGCCTCAAATTCGTCGCTGCGGTTTACAAAAACGGTTTCATCTATTGATGCAAAATCCCTAACTTTTTGTTGACACAGTCTGAAGATGATACGATTCGATTTTGGTGGAAATTGGACAAACGGTCTAGGATGAGTTTGAAAAAGTAGGTTTTGATCAAATAAGAACATTGAGGACAAGATGTTTGACCAAACATGGCAAAATTAGTATCTATATTCTCGGCATGAGCCAATAAATGTATTATGACCCGTTTCATTAAACTAGGCTAATTTAATCAAAAGTTATTAGCATTTTTGTAAATTTTGTTATAACCTTTGACCACAAGGTGGCACTACCCCAAAACTTTTTGAGTACCTTCAAAGCATGGTGCGGAAGACCCATACCAAGTTTCGTAACGATAGACTAATGCGTTTGTAAAATATAGTATTTTAGCACATAATTCAAATTGGCCGAGAGCCAAAATGGCCGATATGGTAAAATTGAAAATCAGACAACTCTGAATACCGTCCTGAATCTAACGAGACAACTTTTATGATTTTTGGACAAACGGTTCAAAAATTATAAGCAAAAATAGCCATTTTTTTGTATCTCCGGACCAGTAGGTGGCGCTGCGCTGAAAGGCTGTATGTTGCCTCAAGTCATGCTTGTGATAACATGTACCAAGTTTGGTTTGAATACGATAAAGCATTGCGGAGATATTGCCTTAAGAGTGCTTTTGCAACCGCTACGTAAAATTTGTTTGCGCGTTTATCGCAAATGATTTGACAAATCAACTTGATTTGCAAGATTTTTTGTCAGCATGGTCTGAAGATGATCTGGTTCAATTTTCGTGCAAATCGGACAAACCGTCTAGGACGAGTTTGTAAAAGTAGGTTTTTTCGAAAATTAAAAATGGCGGGGAAATTATCATGACCGAAAATGACTTCATAGGGTGCAATTAAATCGGCATGAGCCAATGAATGTATTATGACCAGTTTCATTTAACTAAGCTAATTTAATCAAAAGTTATTAGCATTTTTGTAAATTTTGTTATAACCTTTGACCACAAGGTGGCACTGCCCCAAAACTTTTTGAGTACCTTCAAAGCATGGTGCGGAACACACATACCAAGTTTCGTAACGATAGACTAATGAGTTTGTAAAATATAGTATTTTAGCACATAATTCAAAATGGCCGACAGCCAAAATGGCCGATTTGGTAGAATTTAATATCAGACGACTCTGCATGCCTTCCTGAATATAACGAGACCACTTTTATGATTTTTGGACAAACGGTTCAAAAGTTATAAGCAAAAATAGCCATTTTTCATATCTCCGGACCAGTAGGTGGCGCTGCGCCGAAACACTGCATGTTGCCTCAAGTCATGCTTGTGATGACATGTACCAAGTTTGGTTTGAATACGATAGAGCGTTGCGGAGATATAGCCTTATGAGTGTTTTTGCAACCGCCACGCAAAATTTGTGTGCGCGTTTATCAAAAACGATTTGACAAATCAACTTGATTTGCAAGATTTTTTGTCAGCATGGTATGAAGATGATCTGGTTCAATTTTCGTGCAAATCGGACAAACCGTCTAGGACGAGTTTGTAAAAGTAGGTTTTTTCGAAAATTAAAAATGGCGGGGAAATTATCATGACCGAAAATGACTTCATGGGGTGCAATTAAATCGGCATGAGCCAATGAATGTATTATGACCAGTTTCATTTAACTAAGCTAATTTAATCAAAAGTTATTAGCATTTTTGTAAATTTTGTTATAACCTCTGACCACAAGGTGGCACTGCCCCAAAACTTTTTGAGTACCTTCAAAGCATGGTGCGGAAGACATGATTTTTGGACAAACAGTTCAAAAGTTATAAGCAAAAATAGCCATTTTTTGTATCTCCGGACCAGTAGGTGGCGCTGCCCCGAAACGCTGCATGTTGCTTCAGGTCATGCTTGTGATGACATATACCAAGATTGGTTTGAATACGATAAAGCGTTGTGGAGATAGAGGCTTATGAGTGTTTTTGCAACCGCTACGCAAAATTTGTGTGCGCGTTTATCGAAAACGATTTGACAAATCAACTTGATTTGCAAGATTTTTTGTCAGCATGGTCTGAAGATGATCTGGTTCAATTTTCGTGCGAATCGGACAAACCGTCTAGGACGAGTTCGTAAAAGTAGGTTTTTTGGAAAATTAAAAATGGCGGGGAAATTATCATGACCGAAAATGACATCATAGGTTGCAATTGAATCGGCATGAGCCAATGACTCTATTATGACCAGTTTCAATATACTAGGCTAATTTAATCAAAAGTTATTAGCATTTTTGTCAAGTTTGTTATATCTTTTGACCACAAGGTGGCACTGCCCTAAAACTTTTTGAGTACCTCCAGGGCATAGCAAGGAAGTCACATACCGAGTTTAGTAACAATATACTAATGCATTTGTAAAATATAGCATTTTTTGACAAAATTCAAAATGGCCGACAGCCAAAATGGCCGATATGGTAAAATTGAATATCAGAAGACTCGGCATGCCGTCCTGAATGTAACGAGACCACTTTTATGATTTTTGGACAAACAGTTCAGAAGTTATAAGCAAAAATTGCAATTTTTCGTATCTCCGGACCAGTAGGTGGCGCTGCGCCGAAACGCTGTATGTTGCCTCAAGTCATGCTTGTGATGACATGTACCAAGTTTGGTTTGAATACGATAAAGCGTTGCGGAGATATTGCCTTAAGAGTGTTTTTGCAACCGCTACGTAAAATTTGTTTGCGCGTTTATCGCAAATGATTTGACGAATCAACTTGATTTGCAAGATTTTTTGTCAGCATGGTCTGAAGATGATCTGGTTCAATTTTCGTGCAAATCGGATGAACCGTCTAGGACGAGTTCGTAAAAGTAGGTTTTTCGGAAAATTCAAAATGGCGGGAAAATTTTTATGACGGAAAATGACGGCATAGGGTGCAATGGAATCGTCTTGAGCCAAGGAATCAGAGGAAAAAAGAATTTTGTTTCTAGCCCTTATGGTTCAAAAGTTATTAGCATAAACATGAGTCAAATTTTGGACTGATGGTGGCGCTAGAGGGATTGAGTTTGAGACTCCAAATTTGCTACGGTGACATTTCAGACTGTCCTCTATTAGTGTGCCAAATTTCACAACTTTTTACCATACGGTTCTATGGGCTGCCATAGACTTCGTGGCGGAAGAAGAAGAAGAAGAAGAAGAAGAAGATGAATAATAAATATAGCTGCAAGCAGCAATACCGGGGCCAAGCGCAAAGAAGAAGACAAGACATGCCAAAATGGCTGGCAGTGTCAGATCAACTGCAGCAATGAGCAATTAATCACATTTTAAGATGATTTTAGGCAAAAGGCTGAAAAATGCTTTGTAGTCTGAGAGTGTCAGACCAACTGCAACAATGAACAATTATACAGTTTAAGAAGATTAGGCAAAATGGCTGAAATATCATATATTGAGTCACTGATGATGTAATTTAATGGTTTATCACTTTTGACCAATAGGTGGCACAGTTACGAAATTTATGTGGTGTGGTCAGAATAAGGGAACAATGACACATGCAAAGTTTGATGCCAATATGTCAAAGCATTGCAGAGATACAGCCTCAAGAGTCATTTTGGCATCATGCCTCAACTTCGTCGCTGCGGTTTACAAAAACGGTTTCATCTATTGATGCAAAATCCATAACTTTTTGTTGACACAGTCTGAAGATGATACGATTTGATTTTGGTAGAAATTGGACAAACGGTCTAGGATGAGTTTGAAAAAGTAGGTTTTGATCAAATAAGAATATTGAGGACAGTATGTTTGACCAAATATGGTAAAATTAGTATCTATTTTCTCGGAATAAGCCAATAAATGTATTATGACCAGTTTCATTAAACTAGACTAATTTAATCAGAAGTTATTAGCATTTTTGTAAATTTTGTTATAACCTTTGACCACAAGGTGGCACTGCCCCAAAACTTTTTGAGTACATTCAAAGCATGGTGCGGAAGACATACCACATTTCATAACGATAGACTAATGCGTTTGTATTTTAGCACATTATTCAAAATGGCCGACAGCCAAAATGGCCGATATGGTAAAATTGAATATCAGACGACTCGGCATGCCGTCCTGAATCTAACGAGACAACTTTTATGATTTTTGGACAAACGGTTAAAAAAATGATAAAAGCAAAAATATCCATTCTTTGTATCTCCGGACCAGTAGGTGGCACTGCGCCGAAACGCAGCATGTTGCCTCAGGTCATGCTTGTGATGACATGTACCAAGATTGGTTTGAATACGATAAAGCATTGCGGAGATATTGCCTTATGAGTGTTTTTGCAACCGCTACGCAAAATTTGTGTGCGCGTTTATCGAAAACGATTAGACAAATCAACTTGATTTGCAAGATTTTTTGTCAGCATGGTCTGAAGATGATATGGTTCAATTTCTGTGCAAATCGGACAAACCGTCTAGGACGAGTTCGCAAAAGTAGGTTTTTTGGAAAATTAAAAATGACGGGGAAATTATCATGACCGAAAATGACGTCATAGGGTGCAATTGAAACGGTATGAGCCAATGAATGTATTATGACAAGTTTCATTAAACTAAGCTAATTTAATCAAAAGTTATTAGCATTTTTGTAAATTTTGTTATAACCTTTGACCACAAGGTGGCACTGCCCCAAAACTTTTTGAGTACCTTCAAAGCATGGTGCGGAAGACATACCACATTTCATAACGATAGACTAATGAGTTTGTAAAATATAGCATTTTAGCACATAATTCAAAATGGCCGAGAGCCAAAATGGCCGATATGGTAAAATTGAATATCAGACGACTCGGCATGCCGTCCTGAATCAAACGAGACCACTTTTATGATTTTTGGACAAACAGTTCAGAAGTTATAAGCAAAAATAGCAATTTTTTTATCTCCGGATCAGCAGGTGGCGCTGCGCCGAAACGCTGTATGTTGCCTCAAGTCATGCTTGTGATCACATGTACCAAGTTTGGTTTGAATACGATAAAGCGTTGCGGAGATATTGCCTTAAGAGTGTTTTTGCAACCGCTACGTAAAATTTGTTTGCGCGTTTATCGCAAATGATTTGACGAATCAACTTGATTTGCAAGATTTTTTGTCAACATGGTCTGAAGATGATCTGGTTCAATTTTCGTGCAAATCGGATGAACCGTCTAGGACGAGTTCGTAAAAGTAGGTTTTTCGGAAAATTCAAAATGGCGGGAAAATTTTTATGACGGAAAATGACGTCATAGGGTGCAATGGAATCGTCTTGAGCCAAGGAATCAGAGGAAAAAATAATTTTGTTTCTAGCCCTTATGGTTCAAAAGTTATTAGCATAAACATGAGTCCAATTTTGGACTGATGGTGGCGCTAGAGGGATTGAGTTTGAGACTCCAAATTTGCTACGGTGACATGTCAGACTGTCCTCTATTAGTGTGCCAAATTTCACAACTTTTTACCATACGGTTCTATGGGCTGCCATAGACTTCGTGGCGGAAGAAGAAGAAGAAGAAGAAGATGAAATATAGCTGCAAGCAGCAATACCGGGGCCAAGCGCAAAGAAGAAGACAAGACATGCCAAAATGGCTGGCAGTGTCAGATCAACTGCAGCAATGAGCAATTAATCACATTTTAATATGATTTTAGGCAAAAGGCTGAAAAACGCATTGTAGTCTGAGAGTGTCAGACCAACTGCAACAATTAACAATTATACAGTTTAAGAAGATTAGGCAAAATGGCTGAAATATCATATATTGAGTCACTGATAATATAAGTTAATGGTTTATCACTTTTGACCAATAGGTGGCACAGATACGAAATTGATGTGGTGTGGTCAGAATAAGCGAACAATGACACATGCAAAGTTTGATGCCAATATGTCAAAGCATTGCAGAGATACAGCCTCAAGAGTCATTTTGGCATAATGGCTCAACTTCGTCGCTGCGGTTTACAAAAATGGTTTCATCTATTGATGCAAAATCCCTAACTTTTTGTTGACACAGTCTGAAGATGATACGATTCGATTTTGGTGGAAATTGGACAAACGGTCTAGGTTGAGTTTGAAAAAGTAGGTTTTGATCAAATAAGAACATTGAGGACAGGATGTTTGACCAAATATGGAAAAATTAGTATCTCTGTTCTCGGCATGAGCCAATGACTGTATTATGACCAGTTTCATTAAACTAGGCTAATTTAATCAAAAGTTATTAGCATGTTTGTAAATTTTGTTATAACCTCTGACCACAAGGTGGCACTGCCCCAAAACGTTTTGAGTACCTTCAAAGCATGGTGCGGAAGACATGATTTTTGGACAAACAGTTCAAAAGTTATAAGCAAAAATAGCCATTTTTTGTATCTCCGGACCAGTAGGTGGCGCTGCGCCGAAACGCTGCATGTTGCTTCAGGTCATGCTTGTGATGACAAATACCAAGATTGGTTTGAATACGATAAAGCGTTGTGGAGATATAGGCTTATGAGTGTTTTTGCAACCGCTACGCAAAATTTGTGTGCGCGTTTATCGAAAACGATTTGACAAATCAACTTGATTTGCAAGATTTTTTGTCAGCATGGTCTGAAGATGATCTGGTTCAATTTTCGTGCAAATCGGACAAACCGTCTAGGACGAGTTCGTAAAAGTAGGTTTTTTGGAAAATTAAAAATGGCGGGGAAATTATCATGACCGAAAATGACATCATAGGTTGCAATTGAATCGGCATGAGCCAATGACTCTATTATGACCAGTTTCAATATACTAGGCTAATTTATTCAAAAGTTATTAGCATTTTTGTCAAGTTTGTTATATCTTTTGACCACAAGGTGGCACTGCCCTAAAACTTTTTGAGTACCTTCAGGGCATAGCAAGGAAGTCACATACCGAGTTTAGTAACAATATACTAATGCATTTGTAAAATATAGCATTTTTTGACAAAATTCAAAATGGCCGACAGCCAAAATGGCCGATATGGTAAAATTGAATATCAGACGACTCGGCATGCCGTCCTGAATGTAACGAGACCACTTTTATGATTTTAGGACAAACAGTTCAGAAGTTATAAGCAAAAATAGCAATTTTTCGTATCTCCGGACCAGTAGGTGGCGCTGCGCCGAAACGCTGTATGTTGCCTCAAGTCATGCTTGTGATGACATGTACCAAGTTTGGTTTGAATACGATAAAGCGTTGCGAAGATATTGCCTTAAGAGTGTTTTTGCAACCGCTACGTAAAATTTGTTTGCGCGTTTATCGCAAATGATTTGACGAATCAACTTGATTTGCAAGATTTTTTGTCAGCATGGTCTGAAGATGATCTGGTTCAATTTTCGTGCAAATCGGATGAATCGTCTAGGACGAGTTCGTAAAAGTAGGTTTTTCGGAAAATTCAAAATGGCGGGAAAATTTTTATGACGGAAAATGACGTCATAGGGTGCAATCGAATCGTCTTGAGCCAAGGAATCAGAGGAAAAAAGAATTTTGTTTCTAGCCCTTATGGTTCAAAAGTTATTAGCATAAACATGAGTCAAATTTTGGACTGATGGTGGCGCTAGAGGGATTGAGTTTGAGACTCCAAATTTGCTACGGTGACATTACAGACTGTCCTCTATTAGTGTGCCAAATTTCACAACTTTTTACCATACGGTTCTATGGGCTGCCATAGACTTCGTGGCGGAAGAAGAAGAAGAAGAAGAAGAAGAAGAAGATGAATAATAATAATAATAGGAACGGGAACGGTTTCAATAGGTGCCTTCGCACCTTCGGTGCTTGGCCCCTAATAATAAGAACGGGAACGGTTTCAATAGGTGCCTTCGCACCTTCGGTGCTTGGCCCCTAATAAATATAGCTGCAAGCAGCAATACCGGGGCCAAGCGCAAAGAAGAAGACAAGACATGCCAAAATGGCTGGCAGTGTCAGATCAACTGGAGCAATGAGCAATTAATCACGTTTTAAGATGATTTTAAGCAAAAGGCTGAAAACGCATTGTAGTCTGAGAGTGTCAGACCAACTGCAACAATGAACAATTATACAGTTTAAGAAGATTAGGCAAAATGGCTGAAATATCATATATTGAGTCACTGATAATGTAAGTTAATGGTTTATCACTTTTGACCAATAGGTGGCACAGATACGAAATTGATGTGGTGTGGTCAGAATAAGGGAACAATGACACATGCAAAGTTTGATGCCAATATGTCAAAGCATTGCAGAGATACAGCCTCAAGAGTAATTTTGGCATAATGGCTCAACTTCGTCACTGCGGTTTACAAAAACGGTTTCATCTATTGATGCAAAATCCCTAACTTTTTGTTGACACAGTCTGAAGATGATACGATTCGATTTTGGTGGAAATTGGACAAACGGTCTAGGATGAGTTTGAAAAAGTAGGTTTTGATCAAATAAGAACATTGAGGACAGGATGTTTGACCAAATATGGAAAAATTAGTATCTCTGTTCTCGGCATGAGCCAATGACTGTATTATGACCAGTTTCATTAAACTAGGCTAATTTAATCAAAAGTTATTAGCATGTTTGTAAATTTTGTTATAACCTCTGACCACAAGGTGGCACTGCCCCAAAACGTTTTGAGTACCTTCAAAGCATGGTGCGGAAGACATGATTTTTGGACAAACAGTTCAAAAGTTATAAGCAAAAATAGCCATTTTTTGTATCTCCGGACCAGTAGGTGGCGCTGCGCCGAAACGCTGCATGTTGCTTCAGGTCATGCTTGTGATGACATATACCAAGATTGGTTTGAATACGATAAAGCGTTGTGGAGATATAGGCTTATGAGTGTTTTTGCAACCGCTACGCAAAATTTGTGTGCACGTTTATCGAAAACGATTTGACAAATCAACTTGATTTGCAAGATTTTTTGTCAGCATGGTCTGAAGATGATCTGGTTCAATTTTCGTGCAAATCGGACAAACCGTCTAGGACGAGTTCGTAAAAGTAGGTTTTTTGGAAAATTAAAAATGGCGGGGAAATTATCATGACCGAAAATGACATCATAGGTTGCAATTGAATCGGCATGAGCCAATGACTCTATTATGACCAGTTTCAATATACTAGGCTAATTTAATCAAAAGTTATTAGCATTTTTGTCAAGTTTGTTATATCTTTTGACCACAAGGTGGCACTGCCCTAAAACTTTTTGAGTACCTTCAGGGCATGGCATGGAAGTCACATACCGAGTTTAGTAACAATACACTAATGCATTTGTAAAATATAGCATTTTTTGACAAAATTCAAAATGGCCGACAAGCAAAATGGCCGATATGGTAAAATTGAATATCAGACGACTCGGCATGCCGTCCTGAATGTAACGAGACCACTTTTATGATTTTTGGACAAACAGTTCAGAAGTTATAAGCAAAAATTGCAATTTTTCGTATCTCCGGACCAGTAGGTGGCGCTGCGCCGAAACGCTGTATGTTGCCTCAAGTCATGCTTGTGATGAGATGTACCAAGTTTGGTTTGAACAAGATAAAGCGTTGTGGAGAGATTGCCTTAAGAGTGTTTTTGCAACCGCTACGTAAAATTTGTTTGCGCGTTTATCGCAAATGATTTGACGAATCAACTTGATTTGCAAGATTTTTTGTCAGCATGGTCTGAAGATGATCTGGTTCAATTTTCGTGCAAATCGGATGAACCGTCTAGGACGAGTTCGCAAAAGTAGGTTTTTCGGTTAATTAAAAATGGCGGGAAAATTATCATGGCGGATAATGACGTCATAGGGTGCAATCGAATTGTCCTGAGCCAAGGAATCAGAGGAAAAAAGAATTTTGTTTCTAGCCCTTATGGTTCAAAAGTTATTAGCATAAACATGAGTCAAATTTTGGACTGATGGTGGCGCTAGAGGGATTGAGTTTGAGACTCCAAATTTGCTACGGTGACATTTCAGACTGTCCTCTATTAGTGTGCCAAATTTCACAACTTTTTACCATACGGTTCTATGGGCTGCCATAGACTTCGTGGCGGAAGAAGAAGAAGAAGAAGATGAATAATAAATATAGCTGCAAGCAGCAATACCGGGGCCAAGCGCAAAGAAGAAGACAATACATGCCAAAATGGCTGGCAGTGTCAGATCAACTGGAGCAATGAGCAATTAATCACGTTTTAAGATGATTTTAAGCAAAAGGCTGAAAATGCATTGTAGTCTGAGAGTGTCAGACCAACTGCAACAATTAACAATTATACAGTTTAAGAAGATTAGGCAAAATGGCTGAAATATCATATATTGAGTCACTGATAATGTAAGTTAATGGTTTATCACTTTTGACCAATAGGTGGCACAGATACGAAATTGATGTGGTGTGGTCAGAATAAGGGAACAATGACACATGCAAAGTTTGATGCCAATATGTCAAAGCATTGCAGAGATACAGCCTCAAGAGTAATTTTGGCATAATGGCTCAACTTCGTCGCTGTGGTTTACAAAAACGGTTTCATCTATTGATGCAAAATCCCTAACTTTTTGTTGACACAGTCTGAAGATGATACAATTCGATTTTGGTGGAAATTGGACAAACGGTCTAGGATGAGTTTGAAAAAGTAGGTTTTGACCAAATAAGAACATTGAGGACAGGATGTTTGACCAAATATGGAAAAATTAGTATCTCTGTTCTCGGCATGAGCCAATGACTGTATTATGACCAGTTTCATTAAACTAGGCTAATTTAATCAAACGTTATTATTATTTTTGTAAATTTTGTTATAACCTCTGACCACAAGGTGGCACTGCCCCAAAACGTTTTGAGTACCTTCAAAGCATGGTGCGGAAGACATGATTTTTGGACAAACAGTTCAAAAGTTATAAGCAAAAATAGCCATTTTTTGTATCTCCGGACCAGTAGGTGGCGCTGCGCCGAAACGCTGCATGTTGCTTCAGGTCATGCTTGTGATGACATATACCAAGATTGGTTTGAATACGATAAAGCGTTGTGGAGATATAGGCTTATGAGTGTTTTTGCAACCGCTACGCAAAATTTGTGTGCGCGTTTATCGAAAACAATTTGACAAATCAACTTGATTTGCAAGATTTTTTGTCAGCATGGTCTGAAGATGATCTGGTTCAATTTTCGTGCAAATCGGACAAACCGTCTAGGACGAGTTCGTAAAAGTAGGTTTTTTGGAAAAATAAAAATGGCAGGGAAATTATCATGACCGAAAATGACATCATAGGTTGCAATTGAATCGGCATGAGCCAATGACTCTATTATGACCAGTTTCAATATACTAGGCTAATTTAATCAAAAGTTATTAGCATTTTTGTCAAGTTTGTTATATCTTTTGACCACAAGGTGGCACTGCCCTAAAACTTTTTGAGTACCTTCAGGGCATAGCAAGGAAGTCACATACCGAGTTTAGTAACAATATACTAATGCATTTGTAAAATATAGCATTTTTTGACAAAATTCAAAATGGCCGACAGCCAAAATGGCCGATATGGTAAAATTGAATATCAGACGACTCGGCATGCCGTCCTGAATGTAACGAGACCACTTTTATGATTTTTGGACAAACAGTTCAGAAGTTATAAGCAAAAAGAGCAATTTTTCGTATCTCCGGACCAGTAGGTGGCGCTGCGCCGAAACGCTGTATGTTGCCTCAAGTCACGCTTGTGATGACATGTACCAAGTTTGGTTTGAATACGATAAAGCGTTGCGGAGATATTGCCTTAAGAGTGTTTTTGCAACCGCTACGTAAAATTTGTTTGCGCGTTTATCGCAAATGATTTGACGAATCAACTTGATTTGCAAGATTTTTTGTCAGCATGGTCTGAAGATGATCTGGTTCAATTTTCGTGCAAATCGGATGAACCGTCTAGGACGAGTTCGTAAAAGTAGGTTTTTCGGAAAATTCAAAATGGCGGGAAAATTTGTATGACGGAAAATGACGTCATATGGTGCAATCGAATAGTCTTGAGTCAAGGAATCAGAGGAAAAAAGAATTTTGTTTCTAGCCCTTATGGTTCAAAAGTTATTAGCATAAACATGAGTCAAATTTTGGACTGATGGTGGCGCTAGAGGGATTGAGTTTGAGACTCCAAATTTGCTACGGTGACATTTCAGACTGTCCTCTATGAGTGTGCCAAATTTCACAACTTTTTACCATACGGTTCTATGGGCTGCCATAGACTTCGTGGCGGAAGAAGAAGAAGAAGAAGATGAAATATAGCTGCAAGCAGCAATACCGGGGCCAAGCGCAAAGAAGAAGACAAGACATGCCAAAATGGCTGGCAGTGTCAGATCAACTGGAGCAATGAGCAATTAATCACATTTTAAGATGATTTTAGGCAAAAGGCTGAAAAACGCATTGTAGTCTGAGAGTGTCAGACCAACTGCAACAATTAACAATTATACAGTTTAAGAAGATTAGGCAAAATGGCTGAAATATCATATATTGAGTCACTGATAATGTAAGTTAATGGTTTATCACTTTTGACCAATAGGTGGCACAGATACGAAATTGATGTGGTGTGGTCAGAATAAGGGAACAATGACACATGCAAAGTTTGATGCCAATATGTCAAAGCATTGCAGAGATACAGCCTCAAGAGTAATTTTGGCATAATGGCTCAACTTCGTCGCTGCGGTTTACAAAAACGGTTTCATCTATTGATGCAAAATCCCTAACTTTTTGTTGACACAGTCTGAAGATGATACGATTCGATTTTGGTGGAAATTGGACAAACGGTCTAGGATGAGTTTGAAAAAGTAGGTTTTGATCAAATAAGAACATTGAGGACAGGATGTTTGACCAAATATGGAAAAATTTGTATCTCTGTTCTCGGCATGAGCCAATGACTGTATTATGACCAGTTTCATTAAACTAGGCTAATTTAATCAAAAGTTATTAGCATGTTTGTAAATTTTGTTATAACCTCTGACCACAAGGTGGCACTGCCCCAAAACGTTTTGAGTACCTTCAAAGCATGGTGCGGAAGACATGATTTTTGGACAAACAGTTCAAAAGTTATAAGCAAAAATAGCAATTTTTTGTATCTCCGGACCAGTAGGTGGCGCTGCGCCGAAACGCTGCATGTTGCTTCAGGTCATGCTTGTGATGACATATACCAAGATTGGTTTGAATACGATAAAGCGTTGTGGAGATATAGGCTTATGAGTGTTTTTGCAACCGCTACGCAAAATTTGTGTGCGCGTTTATCGAAAACGATTTGACAAATCAACTTGATTTGCAAGATTTTTTGTCAGCATGGTCTGAAGATGATCTGGTTCAATTTTCGTGCAAATCGGACAAACCGTCTAGGACGAGTTCGTAAAAGTAGGTTTTTTGGAAAATTAAAAATGGCGGGGAAATTATCATGACCGAAAATGACATCATAGGTTGCAATTGAATCGGCATGAGCCAATGACTCTATTATGACCAGTTTCAATATACTAGGCTAATTTAATTAAAAGTTATTAGCATTTTTGTCAAGTTTGTTATATCTTTTGACCACAAGGTGGCACTGCCCTAAAACTTTTTGAGTACCTTCAGGGCATAGCAAGGAAGTCACATACCGAGTTTAGTAACAATATACTAATGCATTTGTAAAATATCGCATTTTTTGACAAAATTCAAAATGGCCGACAGCCAAAATGGCCGATATGGTAAAATTGAATATCAGACGACTCGGCATGCCGTCCTGAATGTAACGAGACCACTTTTATGATTTTTGGACAAACAGTTCAGAAGTTATAAGCAAAAATAGCAATTTTTCGTATCTCCGGACCAGTAGGTGGCGCTGCGCCGAAACGCTGTATGTTGCCTCAAGTCATGCTTGTGATGACATGTACCAAGTTTGGTTTGAATACGATAAAGCGTTGCGGAGATATTGCCTTAAGAGTGTTTTTGCAACCGCTACGTAAAATTTGTTTGCGCGTTTATCGCAAATGATTTGACGAATCAACTTGATTTGCAAGATTTTTTGTCAGCATGGTCTGAAGATGATCTGGATCAATTTTCGTGCAAATCGGATGAACCGTCTAGGACGAGTTCGTAAAAGTAGGTTTTTCGGAAAATTAAAAATGGCGGGAAAATTTTTATGACGGAAAATGACGTCATAGGGTGCAATCGAATCGCCTTGAGCCAAGGAATCAGAGGAAAAAAGAATTTTGTTTCTAGCCCTTATGGTTCAAAAGTTATTAGCATAAACATGAGTCAAATTTTGGACTGATGGTGGCGCTAGAGGGATTGAGTTTGAGACTCCAAATTTGCTACGGTGACATTTCAGACTGTCCTCTATTAGTGTGCCAAATTTCACAACTTTTTACCATACGGTTCTATGGGCTGCCATAGACTTCGTGGCGGAAGAAGAAGAAGAAGATGAATAATAATAATAAGAACGGGAACGGTTTCAATAGGTGCCTTCGCACCTTCGGTGCTTGGCCCCTAACAAGCAGCAATACCGGGGCCAAGCGCAAAGAAGAAGACAAGACATGCCAAAATGGCTGGCAGTGTCAGATCAACTGCAGCAATGAGAAATTAATCATGTTTTAAGATGATTTTAGGCAAAAGGCTGAAAATGCATTGTAGTCTGAGAGTGTCAGACCAGCTGCAGCAATGAACAATTATACAGTTTAAGAAGATTAGGCAAAATGGCTGAAATATCATATATAGAGTCACTGATAATATAAGTTAATGGTTTATCACTTTTGACCAATAGGTGGCACAGTTACGAAATGTATGTGGTGTGGTCAGAATAAGAGAACAATGACACATGCAAAGTTTGATGCCAATATGTCAAAGCATTGCAGAGATACAGCCTCAAGAGTAATTTTGGCATCATGGCTCAACTTCGTCACTGCGGTTTACAAAAACGGTTTCATCTATTGATGCAAAATTCCTAACTTTTTGTTGACACAGTCTGAAGATGATACGATTCGATTTTGGTGGAAATTGGACAAACAGTCTAGGATGAGTTTGAAAAAGTAGGTTTTGATCAAATAAGAACATTGAGGACAGGATGTTTGACCAAATATGGCAAAATTAGTATCTATGTTCTCGGCATGAGCCAATGACTGTATTATGACCAGTTTCATTAAACTAGGCTAATTTAATCAAAAGTTATTAGCATGTTTGTAAATTTTGTTATAACCTCTGACCACAAGGTGGCACTGCCCAAAAACTTTTTGAGTACCTTCAAAGCATGGTGCGGAAGACATGAATTTTGGACAAACAGTTCAGAAGTTATAAGCAAAAATAGCCATTTTTTGTATCTCCGGACCAGTAGGTGGCGCTGCGCCGAAACGCTGCATGTTGCCTCAGGTCATGCTTGTGATGACATGTACCAAGATTGGTTTGAATACGATAAAGCGTTGTGGAGATATAGGCTTATGAGTGTTTTTGCAACCGCTACGCAAAATTTGTGTGCGCGTTTTTCGAAAACGATTTGACAAATCAACTTGATTTGCAAGATTTTTTGTCAGCATGGTCTGAAGATGATATGGTTCAATTTCTGTGCAAATCGGACAAACCGTCTAGGACGAGTTCGCAAAAGTAGGTTTTTTGGAAAATTAAAAATGGCGGGGAAATTATCATGACCGAAAATGACATCATAGGTTGCAATTGAATCGGCATGAGCCAATGACTCTATTATGACCAGTTTCAATATACTAGGCTAATTTAATCAAAAGTTATTAGCATTTTTGTCAAGTTTGTTATATCTTTTGACCACAAGGTGGCACTGCCCTAAAACTTTTTGAGTACCTTCAGGGCATAGCATGGAAGTCACATACCGAGTTTAGTAACAATACACTAATGCATTTGTAAAATATAGCATTTTTTGACAAAATTCAAAATGGCCGACAGCCAAAATGGCCGATATGGTAAAATTGAATATGAGACGTCTCGGCATGCCGTCCTGAATGTAACGAGACCACTTTTATGATTTTTGGACAAACGGTTCAGAAGTTATAAGCAAAAATAGCAATTTTTCGTATCTCCGGACCAGTAGGTGGCGCTGCGGCGAAACGCTGTATGTTGCCTCAAGTCATGCTTGTGATGACATGTACCAAGTTTGGTTTGAATACGATAAAGCGTTGCGGAGATATTGCCTTAAGTGTGTTTTTGCAGACGCTACGTAAAATTTGTTTGCGCGTTTATCGCAAATGATTTGACAAATCAACTTGATTTGCAAGATTTTTGGTCAGCATGGTCTGAAGATGATCTGGTTCAATTTTCGTGCAAATCGGATGAACCGTCTAGGACGAGTTCGTAAAAGTAGGTTTTTCGGAAAATTCAAAATGGCGGGAAAATTTTTATGACGGAAAATGACGTCATAGGGTGCAATGGAATCGTCTTGAGCCAAGGAATCAGAGGAAAAAATAATTTTGTTTCTAGCCCTTATGGTTCAAAAGTTATTAGCATAAACATGAGTCCAATTTTGGACTGATGGTGGCGCTAGAGGGATTGAGTTTGAGACTCCAAATTTGCTACGGTGACATTTCAGACTGTCCTCTATTAGTGTGCCAAATTTCACAACTTTTTACCATACGGTTCTATGGGCTGCCATAGACTTCGCGGCGGAAGAAGAAGAAGAAGAAGATGAAATATAGCTGCAAGCAGCAATACCGGGGCCAAGCGCAAAGAAGAAGACAAGACATAGCAAAATGGCTGGCAGTGTCAGATCAACTGGAGCAATGAGCAATTAATCACGTTTTAAGATGATTTTAAGCAAAAGGCTGAAAATGCATTGTAGTCTGAGAGTGTCAGACCAACTGCAACAATTAACAATTATACAGTTAGGCAGATTAGGCAAAATGGCTGAAATATCATATATTGAGTCACTGATAATGTAAGTTAATGGTTTATCACTTTTGACCAATAGGTGGCACAGATACGAAATTGATGTGGTGTGGTCAGAATAAGGGAACAATGACACATGCAAAGTTTGATGCCAATATGTCAAAGCATTGCAGAGATACAGCCTCAAGAGTAATTTTGGCATAATGGCTCAACTTCGTCGCTGCGGTTTACAAAAACGGTTTCATCTATTGATGCAAAATCCCTAACTTTTTGTTGACACAGTCTGAAGATGATACGATTAGATTTTGGTGGAAATTGGACAAACGGTCTAGGATGAGTTTGAAAAAGTAGGTTTTGATCAAATAAGAACATTGAGGACAGGATGTTTGACCAAATATGGAAAAATTAGTATCTCTGTTCTCGGCATGAGCCAATGACTGGATTATGACCAGTTTCATTAAACTAGGCTAATTTAATCAAAAGTTATTAGCATGTTTGTAAATTTTGTTATAACCTCTGACCACAAGGTGGCACTGCCCCAAAACGTTTTGAGTACCTTCAAAGCATGGTGCGGAAGACATGATTTTTGGACAAACAGTTCAAAAGTTATAAGCAAAAATAGCAATTTTTTGTATCTCCGGACCAGTAGGTGGCGCTTGCCCGAAACGCTGCATGTTGCTTCAGGTCATGCTTGTGATGACATATACCAAGATTGGTTTGAATACGATAAAGCGTTGTGGAGATATAGCCTTATGAGTGTTTTTGCAACCGCTACGCAAAATTTGTGTGCGCGTTTATCGAAAACGATTTGACAAATCAACTTGATTTGCAAGATTTTTTGTTAGCATGGTCTGAAGATGATATGGTTCAATTTCTGTGCAAATCGGACAAACCGTCTAGGACGAGTTCGCAAAAGTAGGTTTTTTGGAAAATTAAAAATGGCGGGGAAATTATCATGACCGAAAATGACATCATAGGTTGCAATTGAATCGGCATGAGCCAATGACTCTATTATGACCAGTTTCAATATACTAGGCTAATTTAATCAAAAGTTATTAGCATTTTTGTCAAGTTTGTTATATCTTTTGACCACAAGGTGGCACTGCCCTAAAACTTTTTGAGTACCTTCAGGGCATAGCATGGAAGTCACATACCGAGTTTAGTAACAATATACTAATGCATTTGTAAAATATAGCATTTTTTGACAAAATTCAAAATGGCCGACAGCCAAAATGGCCGATATGGTAAAATTGAATATCAGACGACTCGGCATGCCGTCCTGAATGTAACGAGACCACTTTTATGATTTTTGGACAAACAGTTCAGAAGTTATAAGCAAAAATAGCAATTTTTCGTATCTCCGGACCAGTAGGTGGCGCTGCGCCGAAACGCTGTATGTTGCCTTAAGTCATGCTTGTGATGACATGTACCAAGTTTGGTTTGAATACGATAAAGCGTTGCGGAGATATTGCCTTAAGTGTGTTTTTGCAACCGCTACGTAAAATTTGTTTGCGCGTTTATCGCAAATAATTTGACGAATCAACTTGATTTGCAAGATTTTTTGTCAGCATGGTCTGAAGATGATCTGGTTCAATTTTCGTGCAAATCGGATGAACCGTCTAGGACGAGTTCGCAAAAGTAGGTTTTTCGGAAAATTCAAAATGGCGGGAAAATTTTTATGACGGAAAATGACGTCATAGGGTGCAATCGAATTGTCTTGAGCCAACAAATCAGAGGAAAAAAGAATTTTGTTTCTAGCCCTTATGGTTCAAAAGTTATTAGCATAAACATGAGTCAAATTTTGGACTGATGGTGGCGCTAGAGGGATTGAGTTTGAGACTCCAAATTTGCTACGGTGACATTTCAGACTGTCCTCTATTAGTGTGCCAAATTTCACAACTTTTTACCATACGGTTCTATGGGCTGCCATAGACTTCGTGGCGGAAGAAGAAGAAGATGAAATATAGCTGCAAGCAGCAATACCGGGGCCAAGCGCAAAGAAGAAGACAAGACATGCCAAAATGGCTGGCAGTGTCAGATCAACTGGAGCAATGAGCAATTAATCACGTTTTAAGATGATTTTAAGCAAAAGGCTGAAAATGCATTGTAGTCTGAGAGTGTCAGACCAACTGCAACAATTAACAATTATACAGTTTAAGAAGATTAGGCAAAATGGCTGAAATATCATATATTGAGTCACTGATAATGTAAGTTAATGGTTTATCACTTTTGACCAATAGGTGGCACAGATACGAAATTGATGTGGTGTGGTCAGAATAAGGGAACAATGACACATGCAAAGTTTGATGCCAATATGTCAAAGCATTGCAGAGATACAGCCTCAAGAGTAATTTTGGCATAATGGCTCAACTTCGTCGCTGCGGTTTACAAAAACGGTTTCATCTATTGATGCAAAATCCCTAACTTTTTGTTGACACAGTCTGAAGATGATACGATTCGATTTTGGTGGAAATTGGACAAACGGTCTAGGATGAGTTTGAAAAAGTAGGTTTTGATCAAATAAGAACATTGAGGACAGTATGTTTGACCAAATATGGAAAAATTAGTATCTCTGTTCTCGGCATGAGCCAATGACTGTATTATGACCAGTTTCATTAAACTAGGCTAATTTAATCAAAAGTTATTAGCATGTTTGTAAATTTTGTTATAACCTCTGACCACAAGTTGGCACTGCCCCAAAACGTTTTGGGACCTTCAAAGCATGGTGCGGAAGACATGATTTTTGGACAAACAGTTCAAAAGTTATAAGCAAAAATAGCCATTTTTTGTATCTCCGGACCAGTAGGTGGCGCTGCACCGAAACGCTGCATGTTGCTTCAGGTCATGCTTGTGATGACATATACCAAGATTGGTTTGAATACGATAAAGCGTTGTGGAGATATAGGCTTATGAGTGTTTTTGCAACCGCTATGCAAAATTTGTCTGCGTGTTTATCAAAAACGATTTGACAAATCAACTTGATTTGCAAGATTTTTTGTCAGCATGGTCTGAAGATGATCTGGTTCAATTTTCGTGCAAATCGGACAAACCGTCTAGGACGAGTTCGTAAAAGTAGGTTTTTTGGAAAATTAAAAATGGCGGGGAAATTATCATGACCGAAAATGACATCATAGGTTGCAATTGAATCGGCATGAGCCAATGACTCTATTATGACCAGTTTCAATATACTAGGCTAATTTAATCAAAAGTTATTAGCATTTTTGTCAAGTTTGTTATATCTTTTGACCACAAGGTGGCACTGCCCTAAAACTTTTTGAGTACCTTCAGGGCATAGCAAGGAAGTCACATACCGAGTTTAGTAACAATATACTAATGCATTTGTAAAATATAGCATTTTTTGACAAAATTCAAAATGGCCGACAGCCAAAATGGCCGATATGGTAAAATTGAATATCAGACGACTCGGCATGCCGTCCTGAATGTAACGAGACCACTTTTATGATTTTTGGACAAACAGTTCAGAAGTTATAAGCAAAAATAGCAATTTTTCGTATCTCCGGACCAGTAGGTGGCGCTGCGCCGAAACGCTGTACGTTGCCTCAAGTCATGCTTGTGATGACATGTACCAAGTTTGGTTTGAATACGATAAAGCGTTGCGGAGATATTGCCTTAAGAGTGTTTTTGCAACCGCTACGTAAAATTTGTTTGCGCTTTTATCGCAAATGATTTGACGAATCAACTTGATTTGCAAGATTTTTTGTCAGCATGGTCTGAAGATGATCTGGTTTAATTTTCGTGCAAATCGGATGAACCATCTAGGACGAGTTCGTAAATGTAGGTTTTTCGGAAAATTCAAAATGGCGGGAAAAATTTTATGACGGAAAATGACGTCATAGGGTGCAATCGAATCGTCTTGAGCCAACGAATCAGAGGAAAAAAGAATTTTGTTTCTAGCCCTTATGGTTCAAAAGTTATTAGCATAAACATGAGTCAAATTTTGGACTGATGGTGGCGCTAGAGGGATTGAGTTTGAGACTCCAAATTTGCTACGGTGACAGTTCAGACTGTCCTCTATTAGTGTGCCAAATTTCACAACTTTTTACCATACGGTTCTATGGGCTGCCATAGACTTCGTGGCGGAAGAAGAAGAAGAAGATGAATAATAATAATAAGAACGGGAACGGTTTCAATAGGTGCCTTCGCACCTTCGGTGCTTGGCCCCTAATAATAATAATAATAGGAACGGGAACGGTTTCAATAGGTGCCTTCGCACCTTCGGTGCTTGGCCCCTAATAATAATAATAATAGGAACGGGAACGGTTTCAATAGGTGCCTTCGCACCTTCGGTGCTTGGCCCCTAATAAGAACGGGAACGGTTTCAATAGGTGCCTTCGCACCTTCGGTGCTTGGCCCCTAATGAATAATAATAATAAGAACGGGAACGGTTTCAATAGGTGCCTTCGCACCTTCGGTGCTTGGCCCCTAATAATAAATATAGCTGCAAGCAGCAATACCGGGGCCAAGCGCAAAGAAGAAGACAAGACATGCCAAAATGGCTGGCAGTGTCAGATCAACTGGAGCAATAAGCAATTAATCACGTTTTAAGATGATTTTAGGCAAAATGGCTGATATATTATATAAAGATTCACTGATAATATAAGTTAATGGTTTATCAATTTTGACCAATAGGTGGCACAGTTACAAAAATGATGTGGTGTGGTCACAATAAGCGAACAATGACACATGCAAAGTTTGATGCCAATATGTCAAAGCATTGCAGAGATACAGCCTCAAGAGTCATTTTGGCATCATGCCTCAACTTCGTCGCTGCGGTTTACAAAAACGGTTTCATCTATTGATGCAAAATCCCTAACTTTTTGTTGAAACAGTCTGAAGATGATACGATTCGATTTTGGTGGAAATTGGACAACCGGTCTAGGATGAGTTTGAAAAAGTAGATTTTGATCAAATAAGAACATTGAGGACAGTATGTTTGACCAAATATGGCAAAATTAGTATCTATATTCTTGGCATGAGCCAATAAATGTATTTTGACCCGTTTCATTAAACTAGGCTAATTTAATCAAAAGTTATTAGCATTTTTGTAAATTGTGTTATAACCTTTGACCACAAGGTGGCACTACCCCAAAACTTGTTGAGTACTTTCAAAGCATGGTGCGGAAGACCCATACCAAGTTGCGTAACGATAGACTAATGCGTTTGTAAAATATAGTATTTTAGCACATAATTCAAAATGGCCGAGAGCCAAAATGGCTGATATGGTAAAATTGAAAATCAGACAACTCTGAATACCGTCCTGAATCTAACGAGACAACTTTTATGATTTTTGGACAAACGGTTCAAAAGTTATAAGCAAAAATAGCCATTTTTTTGTATCTCCGGACCAGTAGGTGGCGCTGCGCCAAAACGCTGCAAGTTGCCTCAAGTCATGCTTGTGATGACATGTACCAAGTTTGGATTGAACACGATAAAGCGTTGCGGAGATATAGCCTTATGAGTGTTTTTGCACACGCTACGTACAATTTGTGTGCACGTTTATCAAAAACGATTTGACGAATCAACTTGATTTGCAAGATTTTTTGTCAGCATGGTCTGAAGATGATCTGGTTCAATTTTCATGCAAATCGGACAAACCGTCTAGGACGAGTTCGTAAAAGTAGGTTTTTTGGAAAATTAAAAATGGCGGGGAAATTATCATGACCGAAAATGACGTCATAGGGTGCAATTGAATCGGCATGAGCCAATTAATGTATTATGACCAGTTTCATTATACTAAGCTAATTAAATCAAAAGTTATTAGCATTTTTGTCAAGTTTGTTATAACTTTTGACCACAAGGTGGCACTGCCCCAAAACGTTTTGAGTACCTTCAAGGCATGGAGTGGAAGTCACATACCGAGTTTAGTAACAATACACTAATGCATTTGTAAAATATAGCATTTTAGCGCATAATTCAAAATGGCCGACAGCCAAAATGGCCGATATGGTAAAATTGAATATCAAACAACTCGGCATGTCGTCCTGAATCTAACGAGACCACTTTTATGATTTTTGGACAAACGGTTCAAAAGTTATAAGCAAAAATAGCAATTTTTCGTATCTCCGGACCAGTAGGTGGCGTTGCGCCGAAACGCTGCATGTTGCCTCAAGTCATGCTTGTGATGACATGTACCAAGTTTGGTTTGAATACGATAAAGCGTTGCGGAGATATTGCCTTAAGTGTGTTTTTGCAACCGCTACGTAAAATTTGTTTGCGCATTTATCGCAAATGATTTGACGAATCAACTTGATTTGCAAGATTTTTTGTCAGCATGGTCTGAAGATGATCTGGTTCAATTTTCGTGCAAATCGGATGAACCGTCTAGGACGAGTTTGTAAAAGTAGGTTTTTCGGAAAATTAAAAATGGCGGGAAAATTTTTATGACGGAAAATGACGTCATAGGGTGCAATCGAATTGTCTTAAGCCAGGGAATCAGAGGAAAAAATAATTTTGTTTCTAGCCCTTATGGTTCAAAAGTTATTAGCATAAACATGAGTCAAATTTTGGACTGATGGTGGCGCTAGAGGGATTGAGTTAGAGACTCTAAACTTGCTATGGAGACACTTGAGACCGTCCTCTATAAGTGTGCCGAATTTCATAACTTTTTACCATACGGTTCTATGGGCTACCATAGACTTCGTGGCGGAAGAAGAAGAAGAAGAAGAAGAAGAAGATGAATAATAAATATAGCTGCAAGCAGCAATACCGGGGCCAAGCGCAAAAAAGAAGACAAGACATGCCAAAATGGCTGGCAGTGTCAGATCAACTGGAGCAATGAGCAATTAATCACGTTTTAAGATGATTTTAAGCAAAAGGCTGAAAATGCATTGTAGTCTGAGAGTGTCAGACCAACTGCAACAATTAACAATTATACAGTTTAAGAAGATTAGGCAAAATGGCTGAAATATCATATATTGAGTCACTGATAATGTAAGTTAATGGTTTATCACTTTTGACCAATAGGTGGCACAGATACGAAATTGATGTGGTGTGGTCAGAATAAGGGAACAATGACACATGCAAAGTTTGATGCCAATATGTCAAAGCATTGCAGAGATACAGCCTCAAGAGTAATTTTGGCATAATGGCTCAACTTCGTCGCTGCGGTTTACAAAAACGGTTTCATGTATTGATGCAAAATCCCTAACTTTTTGTTGACACAGTCTGAAGATGATACGATTCGATTTTGGTGGAAATTGGACAAACGGTCTAGGATGAGTTTGAAAAAGTAGGTTTTGATCAAATAAGAACATTGAGGACAGGATGTTTGACCAAATATGGAAAAATTAGTATCTCTGTTCTCGGCATGAGCATTATTATACTGTATTATGACCAGTTTCATTAAACTAGGCTAATTTAATCAAAAGTTATTAGCATGTTTGTAAATTTTGTTATAACCTCTGACCACAAGGTGGCACTGCCCCAAAACGTTTTGAGTACCTTCAAAGCATGGTGCGGAAGACATGATTTTTGGACAAACAGTTCAAAAGTTATAAGCAAAAATAGCCATTTTTTGTATCTTCGGACCAGTAGGTGGCGCTGCGCCGAAACGCTGCATGTTGCTTCAGGTCATGCTTGTGATGACATATACCAAGATTGGTTTGAATACGATAAAGCGTTGTGGAGATATAGGCTTATGAGTGTTTTTGCAACCGCTACGCAAAATTTGTGTGCGCGTTTATCGAAAACGATTTGACAAATCAACTTGATTTGCAAGATTTTTTGTCAGCATGGTCTGAAGATGATCTGGTTCAATTTTCGTGCAAATCGGACAAACCGTCTAGGACGAGTTCGTAAAAGTAGGTTTTTTGGAAAATTAAAAATGGCGGGGAAATTATCATGACCGAAAATGACATCATAGGATGCAATTGAATCGACATGAGCCAATGACTCTATTATGACCAGTTTCAATATACTAGGCTAATTTAATCAAAAGTTATTAGCATTTTTGTCAAGTTTGTTATATCTTTTGACCACAAGGTGGCACTGCCCTAAAACTTTTTGAGTACCTTCAGGGCATAGCAAGGAAGTCACATACCGAGTTTAGTAACAATATACTAATGCATTTGTAAAATATAGCATTTTTTGACAAAATTCAAAATGGCCGACAGCCAAAATGGCCGATATGGTAAAATTGAATATCAGACGACTCGGCATGCCGTCCTGAATGTAACGAGACCACTTTTATGATTTTTGGACAAACAGTTCAGAAGTTATAAGCAAAAATAGCAATTTTTCGTATCTCCGGACCAGTAGGTGGCGCTGCGCCGAAACGCTGTATGTTGCCTCAAGTCATGCTTGTGATGACATGTACCCAGTTTGGTTTGAATACGATAAAGCGTTGCGGAGATATTGCCTTAAGAGTGTTTTTGCAACCGCTACGTAAAATTTGTTTGCGCGTTTATCGCAAATGATTTGACGAATCAACTTGATTTGCAAGATTTTTTGTCAGCATGGTCTGAAGATCATCTGGTTCAATTTTCGTGCAAATCGGATGAACCGTCTAGGACGAGATTGTAAAAGTAGGTTTTTCGGACAATTAAAAATGGCGGGAAAATTTTTATGACGGAAAATGACGTCATAGGGTGCAATCGAATCGTCTTGAGCCAAGGAATCAGAGGAAAAAAGAATTTTGTTTCTAGCCCTTATGGTTCAAAAGTTATTAGCATAAACATGAGTCAAATTTTGGACTGATGGTGGCGCTAGAGGGATTGAGTTTGAGACTCCAAATTTGCTACGGTGACATTTCAGACTGTCCTCTATTAGTGGGCCAAATTTCACAACTTTTTACCATACGGTTCTATGGGCTGCCATAGACTTTGTGGCGGAAGAAGAAGAAGAAGAAGAAGAAGAAGAAGAAGAAGATGAATAATAATAATAAGAACGGGAACGGTTTCAATAGGTGCCTTCGCACCTTCGGTGCTTGGCCCCTAATAATAATAGGAACGGGAACGGTTTCAATAGGTGCCTTCGCACCTTCGGTGCTTGGCCCCTAAATAATAGGAACGGGAACGGTTTCAATAGGTGCCTTCGCACCTTCGGTGCTTGGCCCCTAATAATAATAGGAACGGGAACGGTTTCAATAGGTGCCTTCGCACCTTCGGTGCTTGGCCCCTAATAATAAGAACGGGAACGGTTTCAATAGGTGCCTTCGCACCTTCGGTGCTTGGCCCCTAATAATAATAATAATAGGAACGGGAACGGTTTCAATAGGTGCCTTCGCACCTTCGGTGCTTGGCCCCTAATAATAATAATAATAGGAACGGGAACGGTTTCAATAGGTGCCTTCGCACCTTCGGTGCTTGGCCCCTAAATAGCTGCAAGCAGCAATACCGGGGCCAAGCGCAAAGAAGAAGACAAGACATGCCAAAAATGCTGGCAATGTCAGATCAACGGCAGCAATGAGCAATTAAAGACCTATTAAGGTGATTTTAGGCAAAATAGCTGTAAAATGATAAATACAGTCAATAATAATGATTTAATGATTTATCACTTTCAACCAATAGGTGGCACAGTTACGAAATTGATGTGGTGTGGTCAGAATAAGGGAACAATGACACATGCAAAGATTGGTGTCAATATATCAAAGCAGAGTGTCAATATAGTGTCAATATGTCATTGCAGAGATATAGCCTCAAGAGGCCTTTTCATTATAAGTATGGACCACATGGCGGTGCTGTTTTGAAACCGTTTAAGCAGCTTAAAGGCGTGGTGCTGATGGCCAATTTCAAGTTTCGTAATGATACACCAATTCATTTGTGAAGCATAGCATTTTATATCATAAAACTGCATTGTAGTCAATGGGAATTTCATGTTTTGTTCTATTATAGCGCCACCAAGTGGCACAATCCTATCATTTTTTTTATGTGTCCTTGGAGTGAGCCCATACATGTCTGTGTCAATTTTGGTGAAAATATCTTGTTTAGTTTTGGAGTTATATACATTTATATGAAAAAACACATGAAAAAGGACTGACACCTGACTTTGATCGGATTTTACACCCCCTTACTATCAATATTTTGACATTTGGGCATTAATGTTTGGCTATCGACCTATGTTTCCGAACTTCTGATGCTGGTTTCGTCTCGATCGGACTAGCGGTTCCGAAGATATCAGCTAATGTTTTTAAAGTGCTAAATTACTACGCTGCACAAATAATACACCGAAACCTGGCAAGTCTGGTATCGTTGGACTCGGCGAGGATTCAGGAGACAAAAAAAGTTACTCTCATGAAAATAAGTCAATCTCACCTAAAGTTATAAGCATTTGAAAAAAAAAATTCTCCACTAGGTGGCGCTGTTTCGAAACTTCTTGGGCTCATTCAGGGCACCGTGTTGATGACCCAAACCGAGTTTCGTAACAATCCGTTCATGTGTTCATAAAATACAGCATTTTAGCACATAATTCAAAATGGCCGACAGCCAAAATGGCCGATATGGTAAAATTGAATATCAGACGACTCGGCATGCCGTCCTGAATGTAACGAGACCACTTTTATGATTTTTGGACAAACAGTTCAGAAGTTATAAGCAAAAATACCAATTTTTCGTATCTCCGGACCAGTAGGTGGCGTTGCGCCGAAACGCTGTATGTTGCCTCAAGTCATGCTTGTGATGACATGTACCAAGTTTAGTTTGAATACGATAAAGCGTTGCGGAGATATTGCCTTAAGTGGGTTTTTGCAACCGCTACGTAAAATTTGTGTGCGTGTTTATCAAAAACGATTTGACGAATCAACTTGATTTGCAAGATTTTTTGTCAGCATGGTCTGAAGATAATCTGGTTCAATTTTCGTGCAAATCGGATGAACCGTCTAGGACGAGTTCGCAAAAGTAGGTTTTTCGGTTAATTAAAAATGGCGGGAAAATTATCATGGCGGAAAATGACGTCATAGGGTGCAATCGAATTGTCTTGAGCCAAGAAATCAGAGGAAAAAAGAATTTTGTTTCTAGCCCTTATGGTTCAAAAGTTATTAACATAAACATGAGTCCAATTTTGCGCTAGAGGGATTGAATTAGAGACTCCAAATTTGCTATGGAGACACTTCAGACCGTCCTCTATAAGTGTGCCAAATTTCATAACTTTTTACCATACGGTTCTATAGGCTGCCATAGACTTCGTGGCGGAAGAAGAAGAAGAAGAAGAAGAAGAAGATGAATAATAATAATAATAGGAACGGGAACGGTTTCAATAGGTGCCTTCGCACCTTCGGTGCTTGGCCCCTAATAATAATAGGAACGGGAACGGTTTCAATAGGTGCCTTCGCACCTTCGGTGCTTGGCCCCTAATAATAATAATAAGAACGGGAACGGTTTCAATAGGTGCCTTCGCACCTTCGGTGCTTGGCCCCTAATAAAAATGAATATTCTGCCAAGGCTCCTGTATTTGTTCCAGTCGCTTCCAGTGGAAATACCACTTCAACAATTTGCACAATGGGACAAAATGGTGTCAAGGTTCATATGGGGGGGCGTCCCAGAATACGTCTCTCTACTTTACATCTGCCAAAAGAGAAAGGTGGTATGGCTTTGCCAAATTTAAAACTGTACTTTCAAGCTGCACAACTACGACCTTTGTGCCTTTGGTGTGATAACTCTTATATTGCACGATGGAAAGATATTGAGACTTTTGTACCAGGTTATAATGTTGGGGGAGGAAGGCCTAGTTGACACTTTAAGGAAGGGTCTGAATCCTATAGTTAAATTTTCTCTTGAGATATGGTTCTCTTTGATTAAACAATTGAAACTTAAAAATGATCAAAGAATACTAAAATGGATCGCACTGGACAATAGTTTTAAGCCGGGTATTTATGACAGGACTTTTAAGGATTGGATGAATAGGGGACTGACAGCTTTCTGTATAGCAACTAAAAATAACAAGATGAAGAGTTTTCAGGAGCTAAAGGATAGTTTCGATCTAAATAACCATGACCTTTTCAGATACTTACAATTGAGAGATTACTACTGCAAAGAAATTAAGGGGACTTCTTCTGACATGGTAAACCCTCTTATTGAAATAATGTGTGGCACTTATCAACAAAAGACTAATAAGATTGTGTCTAAACTCTATCGGAGTTTGATGGAGAACTTGAAAAACACTACACTCTGTAAAAACAAAATGGGAGTCTGAATTAAAGATTGTCCTCACAGAGGAGGAATGGTACCAAACATGCCGTCTACTCCAGACCTCCACCAACTCCCAACAGTGGAGAGAATTTAATTGGAAGTGTTTTATAAGGTTTTTCATCACTCCTTATTTGAAGAGTAAACAACTTGGGATACCTCAAGACTGTTGGAGGGACTGTGGTAGTAGGTACGCAAACCATGCTCACATCTTCTGGACATGTCCTAAAATTCAACCATTTTGGACTCTTGTTAACAATACATTACAGAAGGTACAGGGATACATGATCCCAAAGGATTGTAAAGTTTTTCTTCTTGGAAACATCACAGAAAGTGTGCGGAAGGAGGATCTTTATTTATCCAAGATTTTGTTATCTGCTGCCCGAAAGGCTATTACTAGACTTTGGCTCAAATCGAACATCCCAGATCAACAGCAATGGACAAATATAATTCAAAACATTTTCATAATGGAAAAATTTACCTACACTATAAGGTTAAGAGAATCATCATTTAAGGAAAAATTGAGAAAATTGACCCATTTTCTTGCCCTAGAGACTGCATAACTGTACTTCATTATATAACTATACATTGTGTGTTGAGTCTGTGAGATTCTACGGATTGGGTTCTGGTAATTTTGCACAAAAGATGAAAGAAGTAATGCATATGTATGGTTTATTATTCAGTGTTTCCAAATATTATAATTTGACTTATTTTTTGTTTCACTTTGTACTAGATACCTCCTCCTAGGCCTCAGTTGATTTGGTTCAATGTAGGATATATATTTTTTGTAATTATTGTATTTTGTTGTTATTATAAAACTCCAATAAAGATGCAAGTTATAAAATAAAAAAAGAGGGATTGCAGAGAGAAAGAGAGATGGAATATTTTTTTTATACTGCTTCAAAACTAACACAATGCTGCCATCTTCTGTTCATTGAGGGGAGGGCAGCACACACAGACACAGAATAGATTATTCAAAGAAATATTTTACATAAATAAATATATTGATCTGAAAAATAGTATAGTCATTTTAAATTAATCCAAGTTCAATTACCGAACATACAATCTTAATTTAATTGAAATAAAAATATTATTTTACAAGATATGAGAGAATTTCTGTTCCCCTTTTTAGCTACTGTTTGTGCACCATAAAGCGTGCCTTCATTTCAACATGGGTGGTCCAATAAATTATTTTTAATAAAAACGTTTTTAAATGGAGCCAAATCACAGAAACTGCAAAGATGATTTTAATATCAGTGTCAGGTGAGAGTAAGATGCGTGTCTACATTTTATGGAAGTTTATTATAAACAGCCACTTTTAGAAAACCATGTGAAAATTACTTTTAATACATTTAAATTATATCAGTAAATAATTTATTTAAAGACATATGCATCATACATGATCTTGGCAAACACAGCACATGACGTTGTTTTTATTTCAAGTGATAGCCATTTGTGATAGCCTAAGAGAGAGTGCCAGAAAGAAAGAGAGATGGAATGTTTTTTATATCCTGTTTCAAAACTAACACAATGCTGCCATCTTGTGTTCATTGAGGGAAGGGCAGCACACACAGGCACAATAGATTTTTCAAATAAATATTTATAATATATATATATATATTAGGGGTGTCCATGGTTAACCGATTAACCGATTAACCGTTAAAAATTGCGTAACCGAGTGAAACATTTTGCTCGGTTAAGTGGCGTCAATGGCGTGCTTTGAATTTAGTTGTAATATATTTTTGCACCACTAGAGACCGCCAGAACGCTCCCAGACATTTGTAATATCCACAAGAAGTCATGAGTTTTCTAACATGAAGCGGGCAAAGAAAAGTACAGCGTGGGAGCACTTTAAAATTGAGAGTGACGGGGCAAAATGCAAGTATTGCAATGCAGTGCTTAGATATACTTCAAGTACAACCTCGTTGTTGTACCATCTCAACAGCCAACACCCGGGGATCATTAGAGAGGCGGCCGCGGGGCCTGCGAGTACCTTCGCCCAGCCTACCATCCCCACGATGCTAGCGCAAAACACGTGCAGTGGTGCTAAAGCCGAATCTATAACTGCCTGTGTGCACGACAACGCAAAAAAACATTGTGGCTGCTAATAGAGGCGTTGATTGGCATTCTGTGTCATGCTTTGCGCATACGCTTCAGCTAGCTATAAATGATGGATTTTCTCTTTTTTTGAACCGCGTCATCTCCGCTGCTGCAAAGCTTGTGAGCCATTTCAACCACAGCTCAGTGGCAACGAAAGCGCTTGAAAGAAAACAACAACAAATGAAACTGCCACACCACAAACTAATACAGTCCTGTAAAACCAGGTGGAACAGCGTCTGTGACATGTTTGAGCACCTATTAGAACAGCGGTGGGCAGTTACTGCGGTGCTGTCAGATCGCACTGTGACCGACTTTTACTGCTCTGTCCTTACCACTGCATGCGTTTTATTTCTATAAATGCATTTCCAATGTGGTCCAACCAGTTATTAAAGGTGTTAAAAACGAACTACCCTTTTTTTGTGTGTGTCTGTATCTCTGGGTTGCGGCGCGCACACCAGAGTTTCAGTTAGAAAAAAAGGGTGCTGGTCAAAGTGACCGGCAGAGATTTCGTTTTCCAGACATTTTGATGATAGGCTATGCCGGTCAACTATCGCCTCTTAATAAGTAAAGTTGAAGAAAACTGGAGGCAGGCTATGTAACTTAAAAAATGACATAATCAGGCCGCCGAATGCAACATGTTTATTAGCCTAACTTTCAAATAGACGGAAAAAACATTTTCTACTAGGCTATGGTTCGTTTCTTCATTCGGATCTATTTGCGATGCGATCCATTCCATTCTAAACAAACAAAGCAGTTTATGCTTCGTCCTTGTTTCATTATTAATTTAGATAATAATTCATAAATGCACGCATAATTATCAGTGAACTTTATAAATGTTGCAGATGTTTTACATGCATGCACAAACAAATGCCTTTCAACTTATGTGTGCAAAATTCAGCTTGAAATGTCTTTTAACAATTTAAAACGAAAAGAAATAGGCTACTCTCTGATTATGTAATCGATGATGTGCATTTCTCTCTATAGGCGCGTTCACTACGGAGATGGCGGTCGTCAACTTAATAAACTAAAAATAATAACCCCCCGATCACACAATGTCGTGGAATGTATACGCCAAAACTCATTTTGGCGTGCATATGATACGCTGTTTTTCGCGTGCATATGATACGCACTTTATGGCGTATATATGACACACTCTCTTGGGTAGGTTTAGGGTAGTGGGGGGTTCGTATGTATAATACGCCATAAAGTGCGTATCATATACATTCCACGACATTACACACTCGTACTATTTATACGCATTTTTCGTGAGATCCGGCTGGGTTAACCGAGTATTAACCGCTAAGGGCCTCGGTTAACGGTTAATGAAAAACTTGAAAACGTGCAGCCCTAATATATATATATATATATATATATATTCATCTGAAAAATAGTATAGTCATGTTAAATTAATCTAAGTTCAATTACCAAACATACAATCTTAATGTAATTGAAATCAAAATATGATTTTACAAGATATGAGACAATTTCTGTTCCCCTTTTTTGTCCTTATTTAATCCCTCACCATGGCAACACTATTTGAGATAACCAATATCCGTTCGCATTTTAGCATCTTCCATATCTTTGTTTCATGTTGACCGAGTTTGGTGGAGATTGAATAAATCGCCTACGATGAGAAAGTAAAAACTCAGACCCTGAATTATACAAATATTCACGTTAAAACCAAAATATCTGACTTCCTGTTGGTCGGAGCTAATGACTGTAAAGTAGAAAGTATTTAAAATATCAGGAATCCATTCGTATGTCTATATCTGCCATGTTTTGTCATTATACTGATGAAGTTTGAAGTAAATCGGGTGAAAACAAGACAGTGATTTAGCATTTTTGAAAGTGACACACTTCCTGCTGCCAGTTGGTGGCCACACTCACACACACACACACACACACACACACACACACACACACACACACAGACACACACACACACAGAGACACAGTGAGAGTGAGGGGGGGGAGGGGAAGGAAAGGCAGAGGACATTGCATAAACTTAATGGTTTTTATACTGTACAAACTGTACATTCTATCCCACTACACTACCCCTACTCCTAAACCTACCATCACAGAAAACATTCTGCATTTTTACATTTTGACTAAAACATTGTTTAGGAATGTTTTTAAAGCTATACAGTGAATTAAAGCATTTTTGAAAGTGACACACTTCCTGCTGCCAGTTGGTGGCCACACACACACACACACACACACACACACACAGACAAACCCCTTAGAGAGAAAGAGAGATGGAATTTTTTTATCCTGTTTCAAAACTAACACAATGCTGCCATCTTGTGTTCATTGAGGGAAGGGCAGCACACACAGGCACAATAGATTATTCAAAGAAATATTTATAATATATATAATAGTGCTGGGCATCGTTAACAAAAAAATTAACTAATTAATCACATTTTTTTCTGTAATTAATCGCAAGTTTTTAATTTTTTAATTTTTTAATATTTTTATATTGTAATAATTTCAGTTACTCTCCAAATTAATTTAGAAACAATTTAAAGACAGCATATTTTAAATATGTGTTGTATTGTCATTTTTTATGAATGAAGGCCAGTATCACTGATACTAAAGTCTCTATGAAACATTAATGACGTTACATTACAGTATAACTGAAAGCTCCCAATTTCAACATTTATTAGGCTTTAAAAAACAACTTTTAATTTAAGTGAACTTAAAACAATCTTTACATAAACCCAAAATAATAAATGTTATATTTACCCATGGCCTTCCCTGTTATATATATATATATACAGAAATGTAATAGTTATCAAACCTTCTTTAACTGCATAAATAATAAATGAAATATCTGAATCATCATTAAAGCTACAATTTTCTCTGTTCCCGTTGTTCTTGGATGAACATTAATGACAGGCATCATCAGTGCTCCTGTCACTTTAAGAACAGCCGCGGATCTCACGCGCTGTCCCGCGCATCTCATTTCCTCACAACTCTTTAAGTTCATTTAAGACGTTATTTAACTAATTTAAGACTCCTAATATGAGAATACTCAAAATCCTTTGTGTTATTGTTTGTTCAAGAGCAAAAGAGAACTCGATGTGAGCAGGAAACTGACACGAGTCTATCTATGTGTCGAGTGTGTGTGTGTGTGTGTGTGTGTGTGTGTGTGTGTGTGTGTGTGTGTGTGTGTGTGTGTGTGTGTGTGTGTGTGTGTGTGTGTGTGTGTGTGTGTGTGTGTGTGTGTGTGTGTGTGTGTGTGTGTCAGTGTCCCTTGATTAGCTGACATGAGACGCATCCACACAGACAGGACACTGACACACACACACACACACACACAGAGACAGGACACTGACACACACACAGACAGGACACTGGCATACAGCGCGGTCTCTTGTGTCTTGTTCGCGCTTGGAAGCATTTACATGAATAGGAACGTGGTGATCATGTAACGCTAAGGAAAAATGGATATAAAAACGGACGCTGCGTTATTTGCATTAAATATTTTTAATGCGTTAAGCTTCCGTTTCACGTTGACCGAGTTTGGTGGAGATTGAATAAATCGCCTACGAGGAGAACGTAAAAACTCAGACCCTGAATTATACAAATATTCACGTTCAAACAAAAACTTTCTGTGAAAAAAAGACACTTATAAACAGACACTTGTAGAAAATAGTTCAAATTTATTTTTTTTAAAAATTCACATTATGTCAGTAAATAATGAATTTAAAGACAAATGTGTCAAAAGTGATCTTTGCAAACACAGCACATGACCTTCTGTAAAGCACATGTATAGAAAACACACTCACACTCCTCTGTTTTAAAAAAAGAGTTCTGTCTGAATGAGTACATGAAATTACGGCTGTCAGATGATAAGAATTGTAACTCAAATGTCATTTAGAAAATTAGTCCTGTATGAGTAGTGATATAGTGTCATAGTTCATGTCCACATTAACCACTACGTTGTAATACCAGTGTAATAGTGCTCGTTTTGAAAGAGACAACAGAGAAACTGCCACCAAGCTCAAACCCTCAGCTGACCACCCACCAATCACACTCTCCTCCACAGATGTCTGCAAGGCACTGAGCCGGATCAGCGCGCACAAGGCTGCTGGACCAGACAACATCCCTGGACGTGTGCTCAGGGCATGTGCGGAGCAGCTCGCTGGGGTTTTTACAGACATTTTCAACCTGTCTCTCGCCCAAGCAGCTGTACCATCATGCTTTAAACGCACTTCCATTGTGCCAGTGCCGAAACACTCCAGCCCGAGGTGCCCTAATGACTACCGCCCTGTAGCACTCACACCCATCATTATGAAGTGCTTTGAGCGGCTGGTCCTGGAACACCTAAAAGACTCTATACCATCCACATTGGACTCACACCAGTTTGCCTACCGCAGCAATAGGAGCACAGAGGATGCCGTTTCCATGGCACTGCACTCTGTGCTCACCCATCTGGACAGTAAAAACACTTATGCACGCATGCTGTTTGTTGACTTCAGCTCAGCATTCAACACTGTCATCCCATCCAAGTTAATTGCCAAACTTGGAGACCTGGGCATCAACACTTCAATGTGCAACTGGATTTTGGACTTCCTAACTGACAGACCCCAGAATGTTCGATCAGGATCCACCTGCTCCACATCCATCACTCTTAACACTGGTGTACCACAGGGCTGTGTGCTAAGTCCGTTTCTCTACTCCCTCTTCACCGCCGACTGCAAGCCTGTGTATGGATCTAATTCTATCGTCAAGTTTGCGGACGACACTACGGTGATTGGTCTCATCAGCAACAACGATGAGACTGCCTACAGGGAGGAGATCCAGCACCTGGCCACATGGTGCGCTGATAATAACCTGCTCCTCAACACCACCAAAACGAAGGAGCTCATTGTGGACTTCAGGAAGGAGTCAAGAGGCACACACGACACCATCCACATCAATGGAATGGCTGTTGAGCGTGTCTCCAGTTTCAAGTTCCTGGGGACCCACATCTCGGCGGACATGTCGTGGACGACCAACACCTCCAGCCTGGTCAAGAAGGCTCACCAGCGCCTCTTCTTCCTGAGGACACTGAGGAAGAATCAGCTCTCCTCGGCTATCCTGGTGAACTTCTACCGCTGCGCAATAGAAAGCATCCTGACCAACTGTGTGGCAGTATGGTATGGGAGCTGCTCTGTTGCGGAGCGCAAGGCACTGCAGCGGGTGGTGAAAACTGCCCAGCGCATCACAGGGACTCCACTGCCTGCCATCGAACACATCCAGAGGAAACGCTGCCTGCATCGAGCTCGCAGCATCCTCAAGGACTCCTCTCACCCAGCCCACAGACTGTTTTCTCTCCTGCCCTCCGGCAGGCGTTTCAGGATCCACCGGACCAGGACCAGCAGACTAAAGAACAGTTTTTTCCCCAGAGCTGTCTCTTTATTGAACTCAAACCCCCGTTGATCCACTTCCCTCATAAACTGATAACTCTCCTACCTCACATCTGCCTTCACTTTGTTATTTGCACTACCGACTGTTTATTACAGTAACAACTGTTTACTTATGCATTCTGCACCACCATACCGTAACTGGATTATGCTCATCTGCACTGCCGACTGTATTTACAGTAACAATGTTTACATTTGCATTTTGCACCGTACTTCTAACTGGAATATGCTACCACTTTCCACTGCACTTTTACACTTTCTTTCGGATAGCTCTGTCCATAATTTATTGTACTAACTTAATCCACTGCTATATTCCTCATATTAGCCTAACATACTATTGTATACCTCTAACTGTAAAATTCTGTTCAAGTAATAACCGTCTGTATATTTATTCATAGTACATAGTCACCTGTAAATTCTGTTTATAGTAATAGCCATCTGTATATTTATTCATAGTACATATTCACCTGTAAATTCTGTTTATAGTAATAGCCATCTGTATATTTATTCACTGTATATATTCATCTGTAAATTCAGTTCTACTTATAGTAATAACCATCTCTCTACTTATACATATTTATATATATTCAGAACATTTTTATGTCCTGCACTTACGCAACCATTGTATATATCCTGCACTTGCTGCTATTGCACTTCTGGTTAGACCTAAACTGCATTTCGTTGCCTTGTACTTGTACTTGTGTAATGACAATAAAGTTGAATCTAATCTAATCTAATCTAATCTAATACCCATGTCATCATACACATTTGTGTCCTCATAAATCACATAAAAAAGCACACATACAGAAAGAGAGAGAAAGGGAGTTTCAAAAATAATACAACACTGCCACCTTTTGGTGATAGAGGGGAGGGCACACAAACAGCCAAAAACATTATTAAACTTTGACATGTTGCCATGGCAACATTATTTGAAATATCACACTGCATGAAAAGTGGGATTTTCGTCAGTATGTGACACTGTAGATTGCCGTGAAACTTCAGGTTTACGACTGTGCACGGCAATTGGCAGGCAACACCGAAAACTGCCGGAAATTGTCGGAAATTGACGTGGGCCTTGCTTGGCAGTTGTCCCTCCATGACCCCCCCTCCCCTTAATTCTAGGGGAGGCTTTATCATGTAAATGAACATGCTGTGAGCTACACAAATGCAAATCAGAGTAGCAGCAGGGGGAGTTTTATCTAGGTTCTGAATTTTTTTGACTAAAACAAGTTTAAAGTTTAAGTTAAAATGTTAACTTAAATTTAAGTTAAATGTACTCGTTTTAGTTCACATTACTAAATTTTTAGGGCAACCAGTTTGCTCCAATTTTTTAAGTAGATTCAACTTGTCCGGGCTCACAGTGTAGATTAATTACTCTGTATGTCATTAGCAATAACCAATGTTATGTAAAAAAAATTTAAAAAATACAGGACAGCAGTTCATGTCTTCAACCTTTAGAGAGGTTATGTGATGCAACAAGACAATGAACCAAAGCACACAAATAAATCAAGTAAAGCATACAGTTTACATACCAACATTAATTTTTCCACCCTGCACTGTGAATGATTTTTTAAATGGCTATTAATCATAAATGTGAAAAGTACAAGTTTGTTTGTTTATAGTTAAGTCAGATTGTGTTTTTCTGTAATTGTCATTTAAATTGAGCTCACACCACATTTTATGAATTATCAATGCAGATTTTCAAGAGGTGGTTTCCTGGACAGGGTTTAAATTATGCCAAGAGTAGGCCTTAATCTATTTAATCGTGAGTTAAAAAATTGTTGCCTGGAACAAAGATTAAGCACAGATTACTAACACCTGGACTATGAGTCCTGAACTAAAATAAACTGGATTCATTTACAGTTTTATCTAATTGCTTACACACAATTTCTGAAAATATGGCTCCATTTCTTGTAACTCTACACACAAAACATCAGACATCTCTTGCAAAAGCAACACTTTGTGCAAAACTATTTTAACTATTTCCAAAAATTTTGTTTTTGCATATATCTAACTACACACAAATATGCACAACTGAGGAATTTTACAGTAGAACTGAAATCAACTGAACTGAATCAACACTGAAGTCACTTGAGCTGAATATTGACACTATATTGGCTTGTTAGAGCCGGTTTACAGCAGAATTTGTTTTGAACTTGTTACTGAAGCTGCTATGAAACAATATATTTTGTTGTATGCATATTCTTTCTTTCTCAAACCTTAGTTTTGATTTCTAAGTGATCAATTTATGTATGTGTTTTCACACATGATCATTGGCTGTATGGGTCCTCAGTAAATGAATGTGGCATTTAAATGGCAAAAGTTATTCTTGTCTCTATAACTTATGGCTTCCTAAAGACACTTTTATGGGTAAATAAAATATTAATAATATAAATAAAATGAATATCAAAACATATTTTAAATATAATGAAGTAATTTTATTATAGCACTCATCAGATGTTCCTGGAAACAAAACAGAGACAGAACAGTATAAACAAACTATACAACAAACTAAACACCAAATTACAAAAACATTATTATGTGAAAGTGAATAAAGTTGTGTGTGTTTTCAGTTATAAATATGTGCTGTGTAAATTAGCCTATACTTTTAGAAATTATATATAGCCTAACTTTAAAAAACAAACAATAACCCATATAGATAAATTATAATAATTGTATAATATTAAGCATTTACTTAATATACATTGTAACATTAGGCTACTTTACTCTAGCACAGTGGTCAGTTAAGCAATTAATTAATATCTTATATTAATATGTATGTAGCCTAGGCTACATCTAAAGGTAAGTCTGCTTTAAAAAAAAAATATTACACTTCGACATGTACAGAATGTGCGCGTTAAGAAACACGTTCAAATGTGTCTTCTTAACATGTTAAAACTGTGCGTCGACTGTGTGTGTATGCCTGTTACACGACCAGAATGTGCGTGTCTACACATACAAAAGAAACACGTAAAAAATTGCTGCGTTGAAGCGGAAAACAGGGCGTGTTGAAACGGTCTTAAGTCACACGTTTCGTATAAAGAGATTTGGCCCCGGGCGCGTTCCATATTAGAGCCCTAGTCCAATGAGGTGCGAGGTCGAGGTCATGGCCATGACGCGTAGAAGACGAGCTTTAAACTTTTTTTTAATGTTTTTTGCTGCTTTCCTTTTTCGTGATCAACAATGACAGGACACCGTCTTCAACTCAATCTCTGCATGGACGCGACAAACTTTTTGGACTCATTTTCAGGAGGCTGTCTTCGTCTTCATAACTCTGAGGCAAACTGCAGGCGCTATGAACCAGAGCATGGGTAATGTAACGTTACGATTTAAAGAATATGCTTTTATTCAGCTGTATAAGGAAATGGATGCGTTAATAGATCCGAGCTTAAAACTGCACATTTTGTTTACACAGACTATCCTCGTCTCATAATGAAGCCGTGAGCTCTTATCTGCTTGGAGCGATTTCCGCGAGTCCAGATTTAACCGCTGATCATGACGAAATTGTGTGTAAGTAACTTCTAATGTGTTTCTCATTCCTTGTTTAATTTTACCGTGACTGTTTTTATTAATACCAGTCTCATGTAATTGTTTTCCAGCTGCCTGTAAGACGTATTATGAATCGACACGCCGGAGCTTCAGATACAAACAACCTGAACTTACATAGCAAGCGGAAACTGCGAAGTTTAGCTCGGAGTCGATCAAGAAGAAAAAGGGTAAGATTTATTATATTAGATCCGTTTTTTGTCAATGTGAGTATTTTTCAGGTTGCTTATTGTCTTTATGGATTGTATTACAGTTGCTGGAAGCGAGAGTGTGCTGGATGAGGTGGACATTTGGAAGTCCGCGACCATTGAACTCATGTTTGACGAGGAAGACGGCTTTGTTGACGGGGTGTCTGGATGGATTGTGCGGCCACAGCCCTCTCGCAGCCTGGAGCTCGAAGAACTTTACATTACATTACGAGACATTACTGCTGCACTGTACATAGTTGTGTGTTTAACAATAAAGCTCTTTCTTTGAGTAAACCGCTGTGTTTTATAAATGAAGCCCTTTCTTTGAATGAACAGCTGTATGCTTATAAATGAAGCCCCTTGTTTGAATAAACGGCACGGTCCGTATAATTTTCCCATATATTCCTTGATGGTATGAATACTTCATAGCACAATAACATTAATATGAAACAAATTATTACAACATAAATTATATATTTATTATTATTATTGGGGTTTACATTTATAATGAGCCAGGGGGACCAATAATGATTGGTTTGCAGTGATCTGCCAACCAATCACGAGGGATTTTTCTTTTTTAAATGTAGTGGCTTCAGCCAATAGTGAGTGAGTAAATTCAAGTCTGGCCGTTGACTCTCTGGTTTCGCTGCTATTCATATGCAAATTAGAGGCGTCGCACCTCCGCGAGGTCTCTCAGCGGGGGGCTCTCCACCTACGTCATGGTTCGTTTACGACAATTTGTGGCACAGACGAACGCGACGTTCGCTGCCTCTAAATTGTCGAAAACTGCCGAAAATTAGGGAGATTTCCAGGAGTATACAGGCCTTTACGGGGTCGAAAATCCCACTTTTCATGCAGTGTCAGGAATCCATTCATATGCCTCTATCTGTCATGTTTTCACATTATACTGATGAAGTTTGAAGTCAATCGGGTGAAAATAAGATGGTGATTCAAAGCATTTTTGAAAGTGACACACTTCCTGCTGCCAGTTGGTGGCGCTTTAACTTTGACTCACAAAAGTCATATCCATGTGATCGGCCTCTTACAACGAATACACAGGTGAAGTTTCATCCAAATCATTCAATGTTTGCACAAGTTATTACACACTTCCTGTTTACCTTTTCTCGCCATAAATTCGTTGCTTCGCCACGGCCAAACCGTTTGAGATATCAAAAAGCCGCTCGCAATTTAGCATCCTCTGTGTCTTGACTTCATGCTGACCGAGTTTGGCATTGATTGAAACAATGGTCTCGGAGGAGTATATTAAATTCCAGAGCATGTGTTTTCAGAACAACCCATATTAGCTCACTTCCTGTTGGGCTAACACGTAACTTAGAGCACGAAAGTTGTTTGGCCCGATGAGGTCTATATGTGTACTGAGTTTCATACATGTACGTGCAAGTGTGTTTGATATATAGACCAAGTTTTCAAACCCCACTTTAGGGAGCGCTGTCGAGTCCCCCTGCCACGCCCGGGTACCAGCTTCAGCCCGGCTCTGATGGCCGCGTTTGTTTTTGTGAAATGTGAGGACATTCCATAGGCGTAATAGTTTTTATACCGTACAAACCGTATTTTCTATCCCCTTACACTGCCCCTGCCCCTAAACCTACCCATCACAGGAGACTGTGCAGTTCACTTTCTGTGAAAAAAAACTTGTTCTGTGTGATTTATAAGCATTTTGAAAAGTGAGGACATGGGGAACATCCTCATATTTCACCCTCTTTTTGTAATACCTATGTCATACCCATGTCATTATACACATTTGTGTCCTGATATTTCACAAAAACATGCACACACACACACACACATACATGTTTGTTTTTGTGAAATGTGAGGACATTCCATAGGCGTAATGGTTTTTATACCGTACAAACCGTATTTTCTATCCCCTTACACTGCCACTGTCCCTAAACCTAACCCTCACAGGAGACTGTGCAGTTTACTTTCTGTGAAAAAAAACTCATTCTGTGTGATTTATAAGCATTTTGAAAAGTGAGGACATGGGGAACGTCCTCATATTTCACCCTCTTTTTGTAATACCTATGTCATACCCATGTCATTATACACATTTGTGTCCTGATATTTCACGAAAACATGCCCACACACACACACACAGACACACAGACACACAAACCTCTTAAAGCTATTTCATTTATGGGACACAGGAAATATTCTCATAAACCATGTTTAAATTGTAATTTATAGTATAATTTTAAAGCTACTTGGTTACATTTTAATAATACATAATACATTTTAATAATACATTATTTAGTATGTTTTTAAAGATATTTTTATTATGTGGACACATAAAATATCCTCATTAACCACTACGTTGTAATAACAGTGTAATACCCATGTCATTATACAAATTTGTGTCCCTAATAAATCACACACACACACACACACACACACACACACACACACACAGAGAGAGAGAAAGAGAGTTTCAAAAATAACACAACGACGGGGCAAAGACAGCGCATGCGCGGGTTGTGAGCGCGTTGTTTGTGTTTGAGCTCCGTCAAATTGATTCATAATCCTTGATTTTCTTCTTAATACTCGCTTACAAACGAATACTTTCTATTATTTACAGCGTGTGAACATATCTCCGATACGATTCTCTATTAAAAACAATCGGATTGCTTTGATATCGCTACTTATATCCGAACTTCCGCTACTAGCCGTAGCCCGCTAGCCTTGCACGCGTGGTAACTTGTTTAACGTTACACCCGGTAAACACTGATAGCTACAATTCGCCATCGTAGCACTTCTGCTACACTGGCGAATAACTCGGATGTGTGTCTAATGTTACCTTTGAGTGCAGGTGAGGACACGTTCGAGCTGCTTTCGGTGCAGTTGGAGTTGGAGTCGTTGGCGAGGCAGATTCGCGGCCTTCTAGACAGACAAGCTGTGCTGAGAGAGCGGCGAACGGCGCTTGAAACATCACGCGCCGATGCACACAAGTCAGTGGATACTAACATTTTGACTCCGACCTCGTCTACTCCGTGTGTTTCTCTGCACAGGACCCAAGCACCCAGAACGCGATCATCATCCCTGGTTTCGTTCACTCCGGCACCGACACAGCGCCATGGACCCTGGGTGTTTCCACAGCGGAAGACGCGAGCCAGGACCAGAGCGAGGACCTCTCCGCCCCTCCCGGTCTTCGAGATCTCCACCCGGAACCGCTTCTCCCCTCTTCGCGAGACGGAACGCGACGCTGTGGTCATCGGTACTTCCATCGTCCGGCATGTCCACGCTACCTCAGGTAAAGGCAAGGTTATCACTCACTGCTTTCCTGGTGCTCGAGTTCTCGATGTCGCTGCGCAGGTTCCCGAGATCCTGAACGGTGACGAGCGCATCGGAGCTGTCGTGCTGCACGCGGGGACGAACGACACCAGGCTGCGACAGACGGAGGTTCTGAAGAAGGACTACAGGAGCCTGATCGAGACGGTGAGCAGAACATCGCCTGAAGCAACGATCATCGTGTCCGGACCGCTTCCCACGTACCGACTAGGACATGAAAAGTTCAGTAGATTATTTGCTCTAAATGAATGGTTAATGTCATGGTGTAATGAACAGAAGCTGCTCTTTGTAAATAATTGGAATCTGTTTTGGGAGCGACCTAGGCTCTTCCGTCCTGATGGTCTTCACCCCAGCAGAATCGGAGCGGCTCTTCTGTCGGACAACATCTCCAGAGCGCTGCACACCGCCATCATATGACTAGTAAGTCAAAGTCCAAATAACAGTATTTGCTGTCCTAACTTAATTGACATAAGTACCAATGTAGAACATTATATAGAAACTGTGTCTGAACATAACTGTGTAGAACATTATATAGAAACTGTGTCTATTCCTCGTTTATTGAGGTCAAACATTAAATCTACTGTAGGATCTAGGAAAAATCTAATTGTGATTAAACCAGAAAATCTCAATATTAGTGAACAAAAACAATGCTGTCCAAACTTAATTGACATAAGTACCAATGTAGAACATTATATAGAAACTGTGTCTGAACATAACTGTGTAGAACATTATATGGAAACTGTGTCTATTCCTCGTTTAGTGAGGTCAAACATTAAATCTACTGTAAGATCTAGGAAAAATCTAATTGTGATTAAACAAGAAAATCTCAATATTAGTGAACAAAACCAATTTTGTACTACCTTAATTGACATAAGTACCAATGTAGAACATTATATAGAAACTGTGTCTATTCCTCGTTTAGTGAGGTCAAACATTAAATCTACTGTAGGATCTAGGAAAAATCTAATTGTGATTAAACCAGAAAATCGCAATATTAGTGAACAAAAACAATTTCTAAAACTAGGTCTTCTAAACATTAGATCGCTCACACCTAAGGCGGTTATTGTAAATGAAATGGTCACAGATAATAGTTTCGATGTACTTTGCCTTACTGAAACCTGGCTTAAGCCAAATGATTATTTCGGTCTTAATGAGTCTACTCCACCAGGATACTGTTATAAGCATGAGCCCCGTCTGATTGGTCGTGGTGGCGGTGTTGCAACAATCTATAGAGATATTCTAAATGTTACCCAGAAAACAGGTCACAGGTTTAATTCATTTGAAGTACTAGTGCTAAATGTTACGCTATTAGATGTAAGAAAGAAATCTGTATTATCTCTAGCCTTGGCTACTGTGTATAGACCTCCAGGGCCCTATGCTGATTTCCTAAAAGAGTTTGCAGACTTTCTCTCAGATCTATTGGTCAACGTCGATAAAGCATTAATTGTTGGAGATTTTAACATACACGTAGATAACACAAATGACGCGTTAGGGGCTGCGTTTACAGATCTATTAAATTCCTTTGGGGTCAAGCAAAACGTCACTGGTCCCACTCATCGTCTTAATCACACACTAGATTTAATTATATCACATGGAACCAACCCAACCGATATAGATATTATACCACAAAGTGATGATGTCACTGACCATTACATGGTAACTTGCATACTGCGTACTGCTGAAATCTGTCATGTTGCGCCACGTTATCGACCAGGCAGAACAATCCTTCCAACCACTATAGATAGATTCTCAAATAGCTTACCTGATCTGGCTCAGCTGCTCAGTGAACCCAAACAAACAGATGAACTAGAGGAAATGACTAGCAGTATGAGCACCATTTTCTCTAGTACATTAGAAATTGTAGCACCAATTAGATTAAAAAAGGTTAGAGAGAAAACTAAAGCACCATGGTACAACAGTGCTACACATGTTATCAAGAGAGAAACTCGTAACTTAGAGCGTAAATGGAAACAAACTAATTTAGAGGTCTTTAGAATCGCATGGAAAGAAAGTATGTCACGTTATAAAAAGGCCCTAAAAGCAGCCAGAGCTGAGCATCTCCGCAAACTAATAGAAAATAACCAAAATAATTCAAGGTTTTTATTTAACACTGTGGCTAGACTAACAAATAAACAAGCATCGCCTGAACAAAATATTCCGTTACAGTTTAGTAGTAATGATTTTATGAACTTCTTCGCTGACAAAATAGAAAGCATCAGAAACAAAATTGTAAATGTACAATCATTAATGATGTCTTATGATTCAACCGCAATTATTGCCCCTCAAGAACTACTACACCGCTTTACAACTATAGGACAGGAAGAGCTAAATAAACTTATCATTGCATCTAAACCAACAACATGTTTATTAGATCCAATACCCACTAAACTACTGAAAGAGTTGTTACCTGTAGTGGAAGAGCCTCTTCTCAATATTATTAACTCGTCTTTATCTTTAGGTCATGTTCCAAGAATATTCAAGTTGGCAGTCATAAAGCCTCTCATTAAGAAGCCACACTTAGATCATAATAACCTAGCAAATTACAGACCAATATCAAATCTTCCATTCATGTCTAAAATACTAGAAAAAGTTGTGTCCGCTCAATTGTGCTCTTTCTTGCAAGAAAATGATATCTATGAAAAATTTCAATCAGGATTCAGGCCGCATCACAGCACAGAAACCGCACTCGTTAAAATCACAAATGATTTACTTCTAGCTTCTGACCAAGGCTGTATCTCAATACTAGTTCTACTCGATCTTAGTGCTGCGTTCGATACTATAGATCATAAAATACTATTAGATCGACTTCAAAATTATACTGGTGTTCAGGGACAGGCATTAAACTGGTTTAGATCGTATTTATCAGACCGCTACCATTTTGTCTGTCTAAATGGGGAAAAATCAAAGATAACATCAGTAGACTATGGGGTGCCGCAAGGATCCGTGCTAGGCCCTCTGCTATTCTCTATATATATGCTGCCACTTGGTAATATTATAAGAAAATATGGAATTAATTTCCACTGTTATGCTGATGACACTCAATTATATATTTCATCACGACCGGATGAAAACGCTAAATTATCTAAACTGACAGCGTGTGTTGATGATATTAAACACTGGATGACATGTAATTTTCTGCTATTAAATTCAGATAAAACGGAGGTGTTACTTATTGGTCCAAAAAATTGCCCACAAAACCTCTCACAATACAACTTTAACTTGGAAGGATGTCCTGTCGCTTTATCCACTACAGTAAGAGACCTGGGTGTTATATTAGACCGCAACTTGTCTTTCGAAAGTCATATTTCATATGTTACAAGAACGGCATTTTTCCACCTTAGAAACATAGCCAAGCTACGTAACATGCTATCTATTTCTGATGCAGAAAAGTTAGTTCATGCATTCATGACCTCGAGACTAGATTACTGTAATGCTTTATTAGCTGGTTGTCCTGCATCATCAATAAACAAGCTACAGTTAGTCCAAAACGCAGCTGCTAGAGTGCTTACTAGGTCAAGAAAATATGATCATATAACACCAATTTTATCATCTCTACACTGGTTACCTATTAAGTTCCGTATCAATTACAAAGTATTGCTACTGACCTATAAAGCCCTAAATGGGTTAGCTCCAGTGTATTTAACTGATCTTTTATCGCCCTACAATCCATCGCGCTCTTTAAGATCACTAAACTCGAGGCTTCTGGTCATTCCTAGGATATCTAAGTCCACTAAAGGAGGGAGGGCATTTTCACATTTAGCTCCTAAACTCTGGAATAGTCTTCCGGATATTGTTCGAGGTTCAGACTCGCTGTCCCAGTTTAAAACTAGATTAAAGACGCATCTCTTTAGCCAAGCATTCACATTATAAATAAGTTTTATACTACAGTTAAATCGCACCAACAGCATTAATATTCTGAACAGCAGCTACGCTAATCATTTCCCATCTGCTTTTCTGTTGTTATCTCGGGACACTAGTCCCGAGGTAACTAGTTCGTCAGCTCCAGTTTGTATCCAGCCTCTCATGGAGACTTCAGATGCCCCTGTGATGAGACGACTCGACGCCTGTGAAGAGACGACTCAACGCCAGCGTTGTTATGGCCTAAAATAATACATGATTGATTAACTTATCCTAACATTTTTCTTTGACATTCTCTTTTCTAACATTTTTCGATGTACATTTATGAAATGCACTTTCTGTGAAGCTGCTTTGAAACAATGTGTATTGTGAAAAGCGCTATACAAATAAATTTGAATTGAATTGAATTGAAACAACACTGCCACCCTTTAGTGAGGGGAGGGCAGACAGAGAATAAATATTCAGAAGAAATATATTAAATAAAATAAATATATTGATCTGAAAAATAGTATGATTATTTTAAAGCTATTTGGTTACATTTGAATAAAACATTGTTTTAGTATGTTTTTAAACACACACACATACACGTTGTAATACCAGTGTAATACCCATGTCATTATACAAATTTGTGTCCTCATAAATCACATAAACAAGAGAGAGAGAGAGAGAAACAAGTTTTTTTTTCCTGCTTCAAAACTAATACAATGCTGCCATCTTGTGTTCATTGAGGGGAGAGCAGCACACACAGACACAGAATCGATTATTTAAATAAATATTTTAAATAAATAAATATATTCATCTGAAAAATAGTATAGTCATTTTAAATTAATCTAAGTTCAATTACCAAACATACAATCTTAATTTAATTGGAATCAAAATATGATTTTACAAGATATGAGACAATTTCTGTTCCCCTTTTTTGTCCTTATTTAATCCCTCGCTATGGCAACACCGTTTGAGATATCCAATATTCGTTCGCATTTTAGCATCTTCCGTATCTTTGTTTCATGTTGACCGAGTTTGGTGGAGATTGAACAAATCGCCTACGAGGAGAATGTAAAAACTCAGACCCTGAATTACACAAATATTCACCTTCAAACCAAAATATCTGACTTCCTGTTGGTCGGAGCTAATGACTGTAAATTAGAAAGTTGTCCGGCTTGAAGAGAACAATATATGTACCGAGTTTGGTGACTGAAGATAAAACTAACCCCCCACTTTTGTCAAAAGGTGGCGCTATAGAGCCCCTCATCCCCGCCCGTTTCTGAGGCTTTGCCAATGTGTACTGACTGACATCTCTGATGTGTGTGTTGAGTTTCAAGCAGTTTCAAGCAATTTCAAGCATGCTAAGAGCCTCAAAACAGCCAAAAGATTATTAAATTTTGACACGTTGCCATGGCAACAGTATTAAAAATTTCAGGAATCCATTTCATACGTCTCTATCTGTCATGTTTTCACATTATACTGATGAAGTTTGAAATAAATCGGGTGAAAATAAGATGGTGATTCAAAGCATTTTTGAAAGTGATACACTTCCTGCTGCCAGTTGGTGGCGCTATAACTTTGACTCACAAAAGTCATATCCATGTGATCGGCCTCTTACAACAAACACACAGCTGAAGTTTCATCCAAATCAGTCAATGTTTGCACAAGTTATAACACACTTCCTGTTTCCCTTTTCTCGCCATAGATTCGTTGCTTCGCCACGGCCAAACCGTTCGAAATATCAAAAATCCGCTCGCAATTTAGCATCCTGAATATGTTCACTTCATGCTGACCGAGTTTGGCAATGATCAAAACAATGGCCTCGGAGGAGTATATTAAATTCCAGAGCATGCGTTTTCCGAACAACCCATTATAGCTCACTTCCTGTTGGTCTGACGCATAACTATGAGCACGAAAGTTGTTTGGCCCAATGAGGGCTATATGTGTACCGAGTTTCATACATGTACGTGCAAGTGTGTTTGATACATGGACCAAGTTTCTAAACGCATTCTAGGGGGCGCTGTCGAGCCCCCCTGCCACGCCCAGGTACCCGCTTCTGCCCGGCCCTGATGGCCGCGCATTCCGATGTGTGTGCTAAATTTCAAGAGTTTTCAAGCATGGTAAAAGCCCCAAAAGTGCCCGAGAAGTCGATAAAATAATAATAATAATAATAATTAAAGCTGCGAGCAGCGATGACGGGCCCAAGCCGGTGGCACCGCCACGCCGGTGGCATCAGCTTAACTGTGCACGGCAGGCAATATGCATTTAAACAGGAGAATATTTTAGAATCGCTCGAATATGCCACATTTACCGCAGCAACTAGTGCCACTATCACCACTAGCCACACCGATGATGTAATTTAAATGTAGATTAATTTTAATGTCATAGGATAAAATAGATAAAAGTTATCTTTTCCTGCTCAAAATTTTGTAAGTCCAGAAGGCCAGTATTTAATTCAAGGTGTTTGTCGTTCTTTTTTACTTATTCACACTAAAGTGATAGTTTTTTGTGATAGTCCATGATACGAAAGGGGTAAATTATCATCATCCAGAGAGAAAGGCACACACACAAACTCACACACACACACACACACACACACACACAGGGTGAGCCTGATAGTGAGGGGGGAGGGGAAGGACTGAGAGAGAGGCACTCTGCACATTGAACAAGATTCACAAGATTTTAACAACAAAAATAAATAAAATCTAAATGGTGGGAGAATTTTTTTTTTATTTCACTCTCTGAAAAAATTATTTTGAATATATTTGAAATCAATATGTGTGGTCCAATATAAAAAATAAATTACAAAATTAATAAATTAATAAATGGAGCCAAATCACAGAAACAGCAAAGATGATTTTAATATCAGTGTCAGGTAAGAGTAAGATGCGTGTCTACATTTTATGGAAGTTTATTATAAATAGCCACTTTTATAAAGTCATGTGAAATTTATGTTTTAATACATTTATATTATATCAGTGTGCTGTGTAGTGTGCATAGTTTATCCTATGACATCAATGTGCATCATACGTTATCTTGGCAAACACATCACATGACGTTTTTATTTCAAGTGATAGTTATTTGTGATAGCCTGTATGAAAGGGTTAAATTATCATCATCAAAAGAGAAAGTCACACACACACACACACACACACACACACTCACACACACACATTGAGTGATAGAGAGGGGGAAGGGGAAAGACAGGCAGATGGCATTATTCCATAGACTTAATGTTTTTTATACTGTACAAACTGTATATTCTATCCCCCTACACTACCCCTAAACCTACATATCACACACACACACACACACAACCCCTAAACCTACCATCACAGAAAACATTCTGCATTTTTACATTTTTATTAAAACATTGTTTAGTATGCTTTTAAAGCTATTTTGATTTACGGGGACACATGAAATGTCTTCATAAACCATGATTATGTTGTAATAAACACCCCTCCAACACACCCATTTCTGAGGCTTTGCCCATTTCCACTGACTGACATCTCTGATGTGTGTGTTGAGTTTCAAGCAATTTCAAGCATGCTAAGAGCCTCAAAAACAGCCAAAAGATGATTAAACTTTGACACACTGCCATGGCAACAGTATGTAAAATATCAGGAATCCATTCGTATGTCTACATCTGCCATGTTTTGTCATTATACTGATGAAGTTTGAAGTAAATCGGGTGAAGACAAGACAGAGATTTAGCAGTTTTGAAAGTGACACACTTCCTGCTGCCAGTTGGTGGACACACAAACACACACACACGTTTGTTTTTGTGAAATGTGAGGACATTCCATAGGCGTAATGGTTTTTATACCGTACAAACCGTATTTTCTATCCCCTTACACTGCCCCTGCCCCTAAACCTACCCATCACACACACACACACACACACACACACACACACACACACACACACACACACAAACACTGCCCCTGCCCCTAAACCTGCCCATCACAGGAGACTATGCAGTTTACTTTCTGTGAAAAAAACTTGTTCTGTGTGATTTATAAGCATTTTGAAAAGTGAGGACATGGGGAACGTCCTCATATTTCACCCTCTTTTTGTAATACCTGTCATACCCATGTCATTATACACATGTGTGTCCTGATATTTCACAAAAACATGCCCACACACACACACACACACAGACACACAAACCTCTTAAAGCTATTTCATTTATGGGACACAGGAAATATTCTCATAAACCATGTTTACATTGTAATTTGTAGTATATTTTTAAAGCTACTTGGTTACATTTTAATAATACATTATTTAGTATGTTTTTAAAGATATTTTTATTATGTGGACACATGAAATGTCCTCATTAAGCACTACGTTGTAATAACAGTGTAATACCCATGTCATTATACAAATTTGTGTCCCTAATAAATCACATAAACAAGCACACACACACACACACACACACACACACACACACACAGAGAGAGAGAGAGTTTCAAAAATAACACAACACTGCTACCTTTTAGTGAGGGGAGGGCAGACAGAGAATAAATATTCAGAAGAAATATATTAAATAAAATAAATATATTGATCTGAAATATAGTATGATTATTTTAAAGCTATTTGGTTACATTTTAATAAAACATTGTTTTAGTATGTTTTTAAACACACACACATACACGTTGTAATACCAGTGTAATACTCATGTCATTATACAAATTTGTTTCCTCATAAATCACATAAACAAGAGAGAGACAGAGAGAGAGAGAGAGAGAGAGAGAGAGAGAGAAACAAGTTTTTTTTATCCTGCTTCAAAACTAATACAATGCTGCCATCTTGTGTTCATTGAGGGGAGAGCAGCACACACAGAATAGATGATTCAAAGAAATATTTTAAATAAATAAATATATTGATCTGAAAAATAGTACAGTCATTTAAAAAAAATCCAAGTTCAATTACTGAACATACAATCTTAATTTAATTGAAATCAAAATATGATTTTACAAGATATGAGAGAATTTCTGTTCCCCTTTTTTGTCCTTATTTAATCCCTTGCCATGGAAACACTGTTTGAGATATCCAATATCCGTTCACAATTTAGCATCTTCAGTATCTTTGTTTCATGTTGACCGAGTTTGGTGGAGATTGAATAAATCGCCTATGAGGAGAACGTAAAAACTCAGACCCCGATTTAACCAAAAATTCACCTTCAAACCAAAATATCTGACTTCCTGTTGGTCAGAGCTAATGACTGTAAATTAGAAAGTTGTCCGGCTCGATGATGTCAATATATATACTGAGTTTGGTGATTGTAGATGAAACGAAGCCCTTCACTTTTGTCAAAAGGTGGCGCTAGAGAGCCCCTCATCCCCACCCGTTTCTGAGGCTTTGCCCATGTGTACTGACTGACATCTCTGATGTGTGTGTTGAGTTTCAAGTAGTTTCAAGCAATTTCAAGCCTGCTAAGAGCCTCAAAAAAGCCAAAAGATTATTAAAATTTGACACGTTGCCATGGCAACAGAATTAAAAACTTCAGGAATCTATTTCATACGTCTCTATCTGTCATGTTTTCACATTATACTGATGAAGTTTGAAGTAAATCGGGTGAAAATAAGATGGTGATTCAAAGCATTTTTGAAAGTGATACACTTCCTGCTGCCAGTTGGTGGTGCTATAACTTTGACTCACAAAAGTCATATCCATGTGATCGGCTTCTTACAACGAACACACAGCTGAAGTTTCATCCAAATCAGTCAATGTTTGCACAAGTTATAACACACTTCCTGTTTCCCTTTTCTCGCCATAAATTTGTTGCTTCGCCACGGCCAAACCGTTTGAGATATCAAAAATCTGCTCGCAATTTAGCATCCTCTGTGTCTTGACTTCATGCTGACCGAGTTTGGCACTGATTGAAACAATGGCCTCGGAGGAGTATATTAAATTCCAGAGCATGTGTTTTCAGAACAACCCATATTAGCTCACTTCCTGTTGGGCTGACACGTAACTTAGAGCACGAAAGTTGTTTGGCCCGATGAGGTCTATATGTGTACCGAGTTTCATACATGTACGTGCAAGTGTGTTTGATATATAGACCAAGTTTCTAAACGCATTCTAGGGGGCGCTGTCGAGCCCCCCTGCCACGCCCAGGTACCCGCTTCTGCCCGGCCCTGATGGCCGCGCATTCCGATGTGTCTGCTAAGTTTCAAGAGTTTTCAAGCATGGTAAGAGCCCCAAAAGTGCCCGAGAAGTCGATAAAATAATAATAATAATAATTAAAGCTGCAAGCAGCGATGACGGGCCCAAGCCGGTGGCACCGCCACGCCGGTGGCATCAGCTTAACTGTGCACGGCAGGCAATATGCATTTAAACAGGAGAATATTTTAGAATCGCTCGAATATGCCACATTTACCGCAGCAACTAGTGCCACTATCACCACAAGCCACACCCATGATATAATTTAAATGTAGATTCATTTTAATGTCATAGGATAAAATAGATAAAAGTTATCTTTTCCTGCTCAAAATTTTGTAAGTCCAGAAGGCCAGTATTTAATTCAAGGTGTTTGTCGTTCTTTTTTACTTATTCACACTAAAGTGATAGTTTTTTGTGATAGTCCATGATACGAAAGGGGTAAATTATCATCATCCAGAGAGAAAGGCACACACACAAACTCACAGGGTGAGAAAGCCCCCATCACACACACACACACCCACGTGCGCGCACACACACTCAAACACACACACACACACACACACACACACACACACACACACAGGGTGAGCCTGAGAGTGAGGGGGGAGGGGAAGGACTGAGAGAGAGGCACTCTGCACATTGAACAAGATTCACAAGATTTTAACAACAAAAATAAATAAAATCTAAATGGTGGGAGAAATTTTTTTTTATTTCACTCTCTGAAAAAATTATTTTGAATATATTTGAAATCAATATGTGTGGTCCAATATAAAAAATAAATTACAAAATTAATAAATTAATAAATGGAGCCAAATCACAGAAACAGCAAAGATGATTTTAATATCAGTGTCAGGTAAGAGTAAGATGCGTGTCTACATTTTATGGAAGTTTATTATAAATAGCCACTTTTATAAAATCATGTGAAATTTATGTTTTAATACATTTATATTATATCAGTGTGCTGTGTAGTATGCATAGTTTATCCTATGACATCAATGTGCATCATACGTTATCTTGGCAAACACATCACATGACGTTTTTATTTCAAGTGAAAGTTATTTGTGATAGCCTGTATGAAAGGGTTAAATTATCATCATCAAAAGAGAAAGTCACACACACACACACACACACACACACACACACACACACACACACACACACACACACACACACACACAGTGATAGAGTGATAGAGAGGGGGAAGGGGAAAGACAGGCAGATGGCATTCCATAGACTTAATGTTTTTTATACTGTACAAACTGTATATTCTATCCCCCTACACTACCCCTAAACCTACATATCACACACACACACACACACACACACACAACCCCTAAACCTACCATCACAGAAAACATTCTGCATTTTTAAATTTTTATTTAAACATTGTTTAGTATGCTTTTAAAGCTATTTTTATTTTTATTAACTAATTTAAGACTCTAATATGAGAATACTCAAAATCCTCTGTGTTATTGTTTGTTCAAGAGCAAAAGAGAACTCGATGTGAGCAGGAAACTGACGCGAGTCTATCTATGAGTCGAGTGTGTGTGTGTGTGTGTGTGTGTGTGTGTGTGTGTGTGTGTGTGTGTGTGTGTGTGTGTGTGTGTGTGTGTGTGTCAGTGTCCCTTGATTAGCTGACATGAGACGCATCCACACAGACAGGACACTGACACACACACAGACAGGACACACACACACACACACAGGACACTGACACACACACACACACACAGAGAGAGAGACAGGACACTGGCATACAGCGCGCTCTCTTGTGTCTTGTCGCGCTTGGAAGCATTTACATGAATAGGAGCGTGATCATGTAACGCTAAGCAAAAATGGATATAAAAACGGACGCTGTGTTATTTGCGTTAAACATTTTTAATGCGTTAAGCTTCCGTTTCACGTTGACCGAGTTTGGTGGAGATTGAATAAATCGCCTACGAGGAGAACGTAAAAACTCAGACCCTGAATTATACAAATATTCACGTTCAAACAAAAACTTTCTGTGAAAAAAAGACACTTATAAACAGACACTTGTAGAAAATAATGTGAATTTTTTTTTTTTATAAATTTGAACTATGTCAGTAAATAATGAATTTAAAGACAAATGTGTCAAAAGTGATCTTTGCAAACACAGCACATGACCTTCTGTAAAGCACATGTATAGAAAACACACTCACACTCCTCTGTTTTAAAAAAAGAAAAAAAGTTCTGTCTGAATGAGTACATGAAATCACGGCTGTCAGGTGATAAGAATTGTAACTCAAATGTCATTTAGAAAATGAGTCCTGTAGTGATATAGTGTCATAGTTCATGTCCACATTAACCACTACGTTGTAATACCAGTGTAATACCCATGTCATCATACACATTTGTGTCCTCATAAATCACATAAACAAGCACACATATATAGAGAGAGAGAAAGGGAGTTTCAAAAATAATACAACACTGCCCCCTTTTGGTGATAGAGGGGAGGGCACACAAACAGCCAAAAACATTATTAAACTTTGACATGTTGCCATGGCAACATTATTTGAAATATCAGGAATCCATTAATATGTCTCTATCTGTCATGTTTTCACATTATACTGATGAAGTTTGAAGTCAATCGGGTGAAAATAAGATGGTGATTCAAAGCATTTTTGAAAGTGACACTTCCTGCTGCCAGTTGGTGGCGCTTTAACTTTGACTCATAAAAGTCATATCCATGTGATCGGACTCTTACAACGAATACACAGCTGAAGTTTCATCCAAATCATTCAATGTTTGCACAAGTTATTATACACTTCCTGTTTACCTTTTCTTGCCATAAATTTGTTGCTTCGCCACGGCCAAACCGTTTGAGATATCAAAAATCCGCTCGCAATTTAGCATCCTCTGTGTCTTGACTTCATGCTGTCCGAGTTTGGCACTGATTGAAACAATGGCCTCGGAGGAGTATATTAAATTCCAGAGCATGTGTTTTCAGAACAACCCATATTAGCTCACTTCCTGTTGGGCTGACACGTAACTTAGAGCACGAAAGTTGTTTGGCCCGATGAGGTCTATATCTGTACCGAGTTTCATACATGTACGTGCAAGTGTGTTTGATATATAGACCAAGTTTTCAGACCCCACTTTAGGGGGCGCTGTCGAGTCCCCCTGCCACGCCCGGGTACCAGCTTCAGCCCGGCCCTGATGGCCGCACATTCCGATGTGTGTGCTAAGTTTCAAGAGTTTTTGAGCATGGTAAGAGCCCCAAAAGTGCCCGAGAAATCGATAAAATAATAATAATTAAAGCTGCGAGCAGCGATGACGGGCCCAAGCCGGTGGCACCGCCACGCCGGTGGCATCAGCATAACTGTGCACGGCAGGCAATATGCATTTAAACAGGATAATTTTTTTAAATCGCTCGAATATGTCACATTTACCGCAGCAGCTGGTGCCACTATCACCACAAGCCACACCCATGATGTCATTTAAATGTAGATGATTTTTAATGTCATGGGATGAAATAGATCTCTTTCAAATATGTGAAAAGTTATCTTTTCCTGCTCAAAATGTTATAAGTCCAGAAGGCCAGTATTTAATTCAAGGTATTTGTATAGTTCTTTTTTTACTTATTCACAAGTGATAGTTATTTGTGATAGTCTATGATATGAAAGGGGTAAATTATCATCATCAAGAGAGAAAGGCACACACACAAACTCACAGGGTGAGAGAGAGACCCCACACACACACACACCCAGGGTGAGCCTGAGAGTGAGGGGGGAGGGGAAGGACTGAGAGAGAGGCAATCTGCACATTGAACAAGATTCACAAGATTTTAACAACAAAAAGAAATAAAATCTAAATGGTGGGAGAAAGTTTTTTTTACTTCAATCTCTGAAAACATTATTTTGAATATATTTGAAATCACAGATGTTGGGTGATGAGAATTGTAACTCAAATATAATTTAGAAAACTAGTCCTGTCTGAATAGTGATATGTCAGTGAGATCAGCTCGGGCGCGCACACCGTCTATGGGTGATGTCACGTATTTTGCGAAATGCGCAGTTAGGTGATGTGTCGCCCTCCACACGTTGCGAAACAGACTCCGAAATGGGGAAATGTAAATTTGCGGACTCCTGGTTGGAGTAGGATGAGTTTAAACAATGACCGCAGGGTTTTTCTATGGTTTTTCCTGCATAGCGGCCGCCTCCGTCACATTTCGTGCCACCTCCGTCTGTCGACAAAACTCAAGACAGGCAGTCACTTGCTCAGATTAGGCATGTCGTGGTAATTAAATAATCATCAGAAATATATATTGTCACATGATCTTTCAGCAATCTTTATTAGTATTTTATGATTTGCTAGTACAAAGTCATCTAAAGCCATTCCGTAGCTCAATGTCTTTCCTCCGCTGTAGCTGTCCATCATTCTCCGTTCAGCATTCAAACTGCGCGTCGTGTTTGGTTACAGTCAGTCAGCTGCTCGGTAAAGCTCACTCCAAGATGATATATTCCCGTTATAATACTTGATATGCAGATAAAATAATTTATCTTCCTGGAGTTTATCTAGCAGTTTCTGAACGATGTTGTGCTCCCTACCCGGGTGACAACACAAGGCATCACACGCACAATAACCGGAATTTAAAACTGTGAAGAAACCGACCGATATACATAGTAGACTAGGATTTGTGCGCTCAACGCTCATCGTTTCTTTATGCCGTGAACTTTTTAATGTGCACTCGCGGTGCACTGCGCCCTCTGACTCCATGTTGCTTTAAGCGCATCATTCTGCACCCGGGATGCGCATAAGCGCATTGTGCCACGCTTTCATATATTTTCATAGTTTTGTGCACTTAAAGATGATTAAAAAAAATCTTGTTCTCACGTATCTATCATATATTTGTTGCCCCTTTACAGAGCTGCACATTACGTTTACAATAAACTATAAATTTTGAAATGTTATATTATTTGTGTAGGCCCATATAATTATTTACATTCATATATAAATTAAATATAAATTGTTTTTTTTATAAATGTAATAAGAACATTTATAAAAATTTTATAAGAACACAAAGTAATTTGTACCTTTTCATTAACATTTTTAGATTTTATAAAATTAGTCCAGAGATGTTTTTTCAAGAATTACTTTTTGTAATTGCAAATTTTTTTAACTATCCACTCACCTAATTTAATATATATTTTTGTTATAGCTTATGATTATATATTTTTATTTTATTGCTCAACAGTAGTTCTCATCGCCGATGAGGTCTTTAAATATTTTGAGAAGGTCTTAAAAAAGTATAGTATAGTCATTCCGTTTCATGTTGACCGAGTTTGGTGGTACTTTAGTTGAGTATTTGTGCACATTTATGTGTGTGCGTGTGTGGTCAAACTGCAAACACAAAACAATTCACAATTATTATCTAGTAATGTTCACATCACCAAATACGTTTCTAAAACATTGTAACATCAGCTTTGTGTACTAAGCATTAAACTTTGTTTAACTAAATGCAACATATTTTACAGGCAATACAAACTGTAAATGTCTAAAACAAAACAAATATATAACATATAGGCGTTTAGGCGCTAATCGCAAATAGCGGTCTTCATAGTGATACACAAACCATCACAACACTTAAACAACATAACACTACTCACCACGCTGGGAATATAATGTAAGATAATAGTTTTAGCTGGAATTATTAAATGTTCAAATCTTCATTTGAGATCAACATGGCTTTCTCACTCAGTTCTCTAAGTTCAGTTTGTTTTTCCCTGCACTTCTTCCTGCACGATCACATCACTTGCGCTCACCGGAACAACGTCCTTAAAGGGGCAGCACCCAACATCAGGGATTACCAGTCCACACACACACACACACACACACACACACACACACACAAACACACACACACACACACACACACACACACACACACACACACACACACACACACACACACACACACACACACACACACACACACACACAGACAAATCCCTGAAGAGATGGAATGTTTTTTTTTTATCCTGTTTCAAAACTAACACAATGCTGCCATCTTGTGTTCATTGAGGGGAGGGCACACACAGGCACAATACATTATACAAATAAATATTTATAAAATATATATATATATTCATCTGAAAAATAGTATAGTCATTTAAAATTAATCTAAGTTCAATTGCCAAACATACAATCTTAATTTAATTGAAATCAAAATATGATTTTACAAGATATGAGACAATTTCTGTTCCCCTTTTTTGTCCTTATTTAATCCCTCGCCATGGCAACACCGTTTGAGATATCCAAAATCCGTTCACATTTTAGCATCTTCCGTATCTTTGTTTCATGTTGACCGAGTTTGGTGGAGATTGAATAAATCGCCTACGAGGAGAACGTAAAAACTCAGACCCCGATTTAACCAAAAATTCACCTTAAAACCAAAATATCTGACTTCCTGTTGGTCGGAGCTAATGACTGTAAATTAGAAAGTTGTCCGGCTCGAAGAGAACAATATATATACTGAGTTTGGTGATTGTAGATGAAACGAAGCCCTTCACTTTTGTCAAAAGGTGGCGCTAGAGAGCCCCTCATCCCCGCCCGTTTTTGAGGCTTTGCCCATGTGTACTGACTGACATCTCTGATGTGTGTGTTGAGATTCAAGCAGTTTCAAGCAATTTCAAGCATGCTAAGAGCCTCAGAACAGCCAAAAGATTATTAAACTTTGACACGTTGCCATGGCAACAGTATTTGAAATTTCAGGAATCCATTTCATACGTCTCTATCTGTCATGTTTTCACATTATACTGATGAAGTTTGAAATAAATCTGGTGAAAATAAGATGGTGATTCAAAGCATTTTTGAAAGTGACACACTTCCTGCTGCCAGTTGGTGGCGCTATAACTTTGACTCACAAAAGTCATATCCATGTGATCGGCTTCTTACAACGAACACACAGCTGAAGTTTCATCCAAACCAGTCAATGTTTGCACAAGTTATAACACACTTCCTGTTTCCCTTTTCTCGCCATAAATTCGTTGCATCGCCACGGCCAAACCATTTGAGATATCAAAAATCCGCTCGCAATTTAGCATCCTGGATATGTTCACGTAATGCTGACCGAGTTTGGCAATGATCGAAACAATGGCCTCGGAGGAGTATATTAAATTCCAGATCATGCGTTTTCCGAACAACCCATAATAGCTCACTTCCTGTTGGGCTGACACATAACTATGAGCACGAAAGTTGTTTGGCCCGATGAGGTCTATATGTGTACCGAGTTTCATACATGTACGTGCAAGTGTGTTTGATATATGGACCAAGTTTTCAGACCCCACTTTAGGGGGCGCTGTCGAGCCCCCCTGCCACGCCCGGGTACCAGCTTCAGCCCGGCTCTGATGGCCGCGCATTCCGACGCCTGTGCGAAGTTTCAAGAGTTTTCGAGCATGTTAAGTGCCCCAAAAGTACCCGAGAAGTCGGAAAAAAAAATAAAAAAAAAAAAAAAAACAAAGAATAATCTGAGGAAGAACAATAGGGCTCTGCGCCCTTTCAGGGCTTGGGCCCTAATTAAAGCTGCGAGCAGCGATGACGGGCCCAAGCCGGTGGCACCGCCACCCCGGTGGCATCAGTTTAACTGTGCACGACAGGCAATAGGCATTTAAAATGGGAAAACATAAAAGGACTATGTCAAAGTCATCTGAATTCACCACATTAACTGCAGCAGTTGGTGCTGCTATGACCACAAACCACAACAGCCACATCTATGAGATCAATTAAATTTATATGAATTTCATGTCAGATTATGTCAAAGGTCAAATTGGAATGAGTTCAGAATACCATTCAAATGCTGATGTTGTTTTATTGTAACACTTCTCTTCATGTGTTTTTGAGCTACCTTAGCTACCGTTTGTGCACCAATCTTATGCACCATAAAACATGCTTTCATTTCAATATGGGTGGTCCAATAAAAATTTTTTAATAAAAAATGTATAAATGGAGCCAAATCACAAAAACTGCAAAGATGATATTAATATCAGTGTCAGGTAAGAGTAAGATGCGTGTCTACATTTTAAGGAAGTTTATTATAAATAGCCACTTTTATAAAATCATGTGAAATATATGTTTTAATACATTTATATTATATCAGTAAATAATTAATTTAAAGACATGTGCATCATACGTGATCTTGGCAAACACATCACATGACGGTTTTATTTCAAGTGATAGTTATTTGTGATAGCCTATATGAAAGGGTTAAATTATGATCAAGAGAGAAAGTCACACACACATACACACACACACACACACACACACACACAATGATAGAGTGAGAGTGAGGGGGAGGGGAAGGACTGAGAGAAAGGCACACACACAAACTCACAGGGTGAGAGAGAGACCCCCCCACACACACACACACAGATAGAGAGGGGGAAGGGGAAAGACAGGCAGATGGCATTCCATAGACTTAATGGTTTGTATACTGTACAAACTGTACATTCTGTACATACACTGTACATTCTATCCCCCCGTCTACTGCGGTCTCAAAACTCTGGCCAGTTGATCTTACCGAGAATATCCAAATCAACTGCAGGCGGTCGATCCTTTTCCTATTTAGCACCTAAACTCTGGAACAGTCTTCCTAACATTGTTCGGGAAGCAGACACACTCTGTCAGTTTAAATCTAGACTAAAAACACATCTCTTTACTGTGGCATACACATAAAATCACTTTTTCAATGAAATGATTGTTAGGCTGCATTAACTAGGTCAGCCGGAACCGGGAACACTTCCCATAACACCTGATGTACTCGTGACATCATCAGAAGAATGGCATCTACGCTAATGATAGTCTCTCTGTTTTATCCCGAGGTTTACTGCAGTCAGCCGGATCCAGGCCGTATCCAGATCAGATGGTGGACCTGCACCCAGAGAAGACCAACACAGGACCCCGAAGTGTCTGCAGAGACCGTGATTAGACTCCCCCTGCAACTGCCTCATCGACACGGCATCCTCAATAAACCCGTCTCCGGCGTGTTGACTCAGATTGTTCGAATATTACAATTAAATAATACTTAAATCGATATGTCATCCTCAATAAACCCGTCTCCAGCGTGTTGCCTCCGATCATTCGAATATTGCACTTTAAAAATTATTTATTCAACATCATCCTCAATAAACCCGTCTCCAGCATGTTGCCCCCGGTCCCTCGAATATTCTGATCTATTATGACCTCCGAGCTGTAAAGCTGCCAGAATAATAATAATAATACGCTGTTTGTTAATTGGCCAGAGGAGAACTGGCACCCCGACTGAGCCTGGTTTCTCCCAAGGTTTATTTTTCTCCATTAGGTCACCTAATGGGGTTTTGGTTTCCTTGCCACTGTTGCCTCTGGCTTGGCGTGCTCAGTTGGGGACATTATTATTTAGATTAATTTCGATGTTTAGTTGAAAAATTTAAACTAAATTAACCATTTAAACTAAATTACTGATCGAATTATTGATCTAACGCCCACACTGTCACTGTATGATACTTGAAATGTTTCCAGAATGGCTATACAGCTGATTAAAATTATGCTGCATTATTTTCCTGTTTAACACTGTAAAGCTGCTTTGAAACAATCTACATTGTTAAAAGCGCTATATAAATAAATAAAGTTGACTACACTACCCCTAAGCATACATATCGCACACACACACACACACACACACACACACACACACCATAGCTGTCAACCCTCCCGTTTTTTCCGGGTTTCTCACGTATTTTAGCTCTTTTCCCGCTGTCTTCCCGTTTTAGTATTTTCCCATAAAATATCCCGTATTTTTACGTTCTGATTGTGTTAACTCAGAACACGCAACTATCTGGTTTAGTGCCAGAAGACGCGAATGAGAAGTCGCGCGCACTGTGAGAAAATTTTCCGTGCACTCATCCGAGAGCGCGCACACGTCTCTCAGCGCGCAAATATTGAGTTCTCTTTCAAGTCTTGCTCTTGAACGGACAAACTCACGCAAAAAGTATGTCAACATATTGATGAGTATTCTAGCAGACATAGTCTGTATATGGCTTAAGTAAGCTTTATACAGTCCAGAAAAGACGACGCATATCCGAGGTCTTAAAGGGGCAGTAGCCTTTACTGCTGTCTGTTTAATGTCAAACAAAAGACAAGGGCATCACTCACTGCTCTTGATTGAATAACTTTTGTAAGTTTAATAGGATTAATCTTTAATTTATACAGTCATATATGCAATGTTATTTTACATTTGATCAATTTCTGTACCTGAAAACTAATGTTAGACGTACCTGAAAAACCTGAAAAGCATAGTTTATTTTATTAGTATCTTTGCTCAAAAGTATTTATTTGTGCTGCTGCTTGTATTTAAATGATTTGTTCTTATTATTTTCTTTTTTTTTATTTGACAGTAGTCCTTTTTTCCCTGAACATAGCAAATACTGAACCGTACCGAAACGGTGAACCTTAAACCGTGATACAAACCGAACCGTGAGCAATCTGTACCGTTACACCCCTAGCGTAACGTATGATAAAGTGACTGAAAAAAGGTTGGGAAACACTGGCTTAGGCTACTATCGAAGAAGAAGAAGACAGTTGCAGCCGCGGTTGGGAGGAAGAGGGAAAAAGTAGCGGGAAGTAAACTTCAAGGAGAGTATAGTAGATGAGTGTGATGTGCAATGATGGATCAGGACGCTGACGGCCAAAATCAAAATATTTTGTGTAGTTATAAACTCTTTAGACTCTTTTTTTTAAGTTTGTAGGTAAGAATCGTGTAAAAAAATCCCTTATTTTGTGGATGGATTCCGGGAAATCTCCCTTATTTTAAATGTTCAATGTTGACAGCTATAACACACACACACGCACACACACACTACCCCTAAACCTACCATCACAGAAAACATTCTGCATTTTTACATTTTTATTAAAAAATTGTTTAGTATGCTGTTAAAGCTATTTTGATTTACGGGGACACATGAAATGTCTTCATAAACCATGATTATGTTGTAATAAACACCCCTCCAACACACCCATTTCTGAGGCTTTGCCCATTTCCACTGACTGACATCTCTGATGTGTGTGTTGAGTTTCAAGGAATTTCAAGCATGCTAAGAGGAATTATACAAATATTCACGTTCAAACCAAAATATCTGACTTCCTGTTGGTCAGAGCTAATGACTGTAAAGTAGAAAGTATTTAAAATATCAGGAATCCATTCGTATGTCTATATCTGCCATGTTTTGTCATTTTACTGATGAAGTTTGAAGTAAATCGGGGGAAAACAAGACAGTGATTTAACATTTTTGAAAGTTACACACTTCCTGCTGCCAGTTGGTGGCCACACTCACTCACTCACACACACACACACACACACACACACACACACACACACACACACACACACACACACACACACACACACACACACACACACACACACACACACATAGACTTAATGGTTTTTATACTGTACAAACTGTACATTCTATCCCCCTACACTACCCCTACTCCTAAACCTACCATCACAGAAAACATTCTGCATTTTTACATTTTGAATAAAACATTGTTTAGAATGTTTTTAAAGCTAGACAGTGAATTAAAGCATTTTTGAAAGTGACACACTTCCTGCTGCCAGTTGGTGGCCACACACACACACACACACACACACACACACACAGACAAACCCCTTAGAGAGAAAGAGAGATGGATTTTTTTTTTATCCTGTTTCAAAACTAACACAATGCTGCCATCTTGTGTTCATTGAGGGAAGGGCAGCACACACAGGCACAATAGATTATTCAAAGAAATATTTATAATGTATATATAAGTGCTGGGCATCGTTAACAAAAAAATTAACTAATTAATCACATTTTTTTCTGTAATTAATCACGATTAATCGCAAGTTTTTAATATTTTAAGTTTGTAATATTTTGATATTGTAATAATTTCAGTTACTCTCCAAATTAATTTAGAAACAATTTAAAGACAGCATATTGTAAATATGTGTTGTATTGTCATTTATTATGAATGAAGGCCAGTATCACTGATACTAAATTCTCTATGAAACATTAATGATGTTACATTACAGTATAACTGAAAGCTCCCAATTTCAACATTTATTAGGCTTTAAAAAACAACTTTCAATTTAAGTGAACTTAAAAAAATCTTTACATAAACCCAAAATAATAAATGTTATATTTACCCATGGCCTTCCCTGTTATACAGAAATGTAATAGTTATCAAACCTTCCTTAACTGCATAAATAATAAATGAAATATAGATGAATCATCATTAAAGCTACAATTTTCTCTGTTCCCGTTGTTCTTTGATGAACATTAATGACAGGCATCATCAGTGCTCCTGTCACTTTAAGAACAACCGCGGATCTCACGCGCGGTCCCGCGCATCTCATTTCCTCACAACTCTTTAAAGTTCATTTAAGACGTTATTTAACTAATTTAAGACTCTAATATGAGAATACTCAAAATCCTCTGTGTTATTGTTTGTTCAAGAGCAAAAGAGAACTCGATGTGAGCAGGAAACTGACGCGAGTCTATCTATGCATCGAGTGTGTGTGTGTACTTGTCTACCTATCTAACAGGGGACCTTGGTGTCGTAACACACTCACTAACAGGGGACCTCTGAGCCAAGAGGGGACATTTTTCAGGTCCCCTGTTGGTCATGCTTTAAATCATGTTAAAATCAAGTAAAAACACTAAAAAAACGCTCTGGTGATTTTTTTTACTTTTGACCAAGTGGGGACCTACAAGTGTGTGTGTTTAAATAATGTGAAAATTAAGTAAAAACACTCTAGTAATTTTTTTACAACTTATGACCAAGTGGGGACCTAAGTGTGTGTGTGTGTTTAAGGTCATACTCAGCAGCTCCCCTGTAGGCTGGAGCAGGAACTGTAACGGCTCTTAAACACACGTCGTTCACACACACTCCTCTGTTGTTTGAATGGCCTGCTGTCCCAGAGAGACTCTGCTGTTTAACAGGCTGCTTACTAAAGGAACAAGCATTACATCTCTTTACTAGATACCCTGACTAGTTTCAAACTTTGCATTACATTACAATTAAATTCTACACAGAATCCAAGAAAAAAGGATTTAAAAATCTAAACAACCAGAATGTAATTAGAAGTTTTGTGTTTGTATTTTTTATTTTAACATATTTTAATGACAGTAGCCTATATTCATTGAACATTATTTCATTTATCAAAATAAACAGAAAATAGTACAAACTTTACTATTCTTTTAAACAAGTGTTAAGACATTATTAAAAAAAAAAAACATTTTAGCTCAAGTATTTGTATAAATAATGTGTGACTTTTGCCCCATGTAAAATGGGGTGTAAAAGGCCCAACTTACCACCTTATACATTTATGAGTTTTTTAAACAAACCACTTTTGATTTATTTATGATTTACACAATGACTCGGTCCCCTGTTAGATAGTAAATCACGACACCAGTGTGTTTGCGTTGTCATTTCTTGCCATCATAAACACACTGTAGAGATTTAGAGTTTTTATAGCAATAACTGAGTTTTAAGAGTTAAATCAAGCAGAAATATTTCTATAATGTATTAATTGCAGATCATCTTTGAATAATGATTATGTTAAACACAATGACTCGGTCCCCTGTTAGATAGTAAATCACGACACCAGTGTGTTTAAGTTGTCATTTCTTGCCATCATAAACACACTATGGAGATTTAGAGTTTTTATAGCAATAACTGAGTTTTAAGAGTTAAATCAAGCAGAAATATTTCTCTATTGTATTAATTGCAGATCCTCTTTGAATAATGATTATGTTAAACACAATGACTCGGTCCCCTGTTAGATAGTAAATCACGACACCAGTGTGTTTAAGTTGTCATTTCTTGCCATCATAAACACACTATGGAGATTTAGAGTTTTTATAGCAATAACTGAGTTTTAAGAGTTAAATCAAGCAGAAATATTTCTCTAATGTATTAATTGCGGATCATCTTTGAATAATGATTATGTTAAACACAATGACTCGGTCCCCTGTTAGATAGTAAATCACGACACCAGTGTGTTTAATTTGTCATTTCTTGCCATCATAAACACACTATGGAGATTTAGAGTTTTTATAGCAATAACTGAGTTTTAAGAGTTAAATCAAGCAGAAATATTTCTCTATTGTATTAATTGCAGATCCTCTTTGAATAATGATTATGTTAAACACAATGACTCGGTCCCCTGTTAGATAGTAAATCACGACACGAGTGTGTTTGCGTTGTCATTTCTTATCATCATAAACACACTGTAGAGATTTAGAGTTTGTATAGCAATAACTGAGTTTTAAGAGTTAAATCAAGCAGAAATATTTCTCTAATGTATTAATTGCAGATCATATTTGAATAATGATTATGTTAAACACAATGACTCGGTCCCCTGTTAGATAGTAAATCACGACACCAGTGTGTTTGCGTTGTCATATCTTATCATCATAAACACACTGTGGAGATTTAGAGTTTTTATAGCAATAACTGAGTTTTAAGAGTTAAATCAAGCAGAAATATTTCTATAATGTATTAATTGCAGATCATCTTTGAATAATGATTATGTTAAACACAATGACTCGGTCCCCTGTTAGATAGTAAATCACGACACCAGTGTGTTTAAGTTGTCATTTCTTGCCATCTCAAACACACTGTAGATATTCCCTGTATATATTGAGATAACTCAATTATATGGTGACTTGCATTAAAATGTTTATCCGTCTCAATTAAATTATGTGAACTGAATGACTTTTAACATTGACACTTTAGTTGTTTAACCAACTGATGATTTTCAACTCAGCAATCAACACACAACTGAGTTTTGACCTCCAAAATCTTATTATAGTGTATTTTTATGGTAAGTATTGGTGTTTTATGTTTTAAATCAAGCAGAGATCACTCTTTAAGGAAACAATTGCAGGTCACACTTTATACAGTGAACATTGGATGGTAAAACACAACGCCTGTTTGATTGCTTTGCCATTTCTTGCCATCACAAACACACTGTAGAGATTTTGAAGGTCAGAACTAAATTTTATGGTGACTTGCATGAAAATGTTCATCCGTCTCAATTAAATTATGCGAACTAAATGACTTTTAACATTGACACTTTAGGTGAAGATTTTCAACTCAACAATCAACACACAACTGAGTTTTGACCTCCAAAATCATTATACAGTGTATATTAAATTTAAATAAAAAATATAAAATTTCTTTACAAAACAAGTTTGACTCTCTACTGCTTATTCATTATTGTTTATGTTACATGGTCTATGTTTACATTACAGTATAAAATTGTTACTAAGTTTTCCCCTTTTATATAGATGGTAATGACTAAATATCCTCGCACACCGAAATTTTCACACATAAAAAAAAAAAGATCAAGCACGTTTACACACAGCCTCTGAAACTTTCCTTCGTCATCAAAAAAATCTGATCAGGTTCAGTTTTCTGCATTTTTCGCATCCATAGCAATCATTTTAAGAGGGGTTTCAAATTTCTGTGTTATTCATTTTTGTGTTAAAATTTTGAACATAAGTTGAACAGTTTAAAAAAGAAAGTGTGAACGTTCAAATTAGCCTTTATAGTTCATAAAGTTTTGCTGGCGTTTGTATCTAATTGAGAAAAGAATGAATAAATGATCCACAGTTTAGCCACATAGGCTGATGTGATCCCTGAGTGAAGAGTTTTGAAAAAGTGATGAGTATTCAGAAATGTGTCCTAGCAGATGTTTAAAAAACCCTGTAATATCACTATTAGTAAGGGATCACTGTATAATATCAGTCTTTAAATGTGAGATATTTAAAGTGAACCTAAAGTATACTTGCAATAGTGTGATTTTAGCACAATTAAATATACTTAATGGATGTTTCGCAAAAGCGTTGTTTAGTGATATTGCTTCCTTGTGTTCCTGCTCTACGTCATCATCAACTGTCGAAGTTCAATTACAATACTCAAGAACACATGTACAGAGGATGCACAAAAGTACCCGGATGTTATAAGATATATAAGTATATGAAAACAATGTCTACAATAATATGAAATAAATGTTTTAATAGGTTATGTTTGTGGTTATTTTGTGTTAGCCACTATATAATATGCTGGGATGTTTAGTTGAGCAACAAGTTCGCAGCACATCTCAATTTCTGTTCTGTGTCCTCACAAAGTTCTGAGCTCGTTCTTTCAAGATCACATAGCAAGACTGGGCTCCACGAAAACACAAGTCCCTTCTTTGCATTCCCAGAATTGCGAAACAGCCATCATTAAGAAATGTGCATTGTGCAATAAAGAAATACTCCAAGAATAACCATAATATTTATATCAGTAAGTCTGATGCAGGTCACTAGGGTTTACAATATTTTATGCTTTAATACTATCAAAAAAATTGTTACGGCCATTTCACACTGAACGCGACAAAGTGAGGTGAATCGTTGATGAATGAAGGTTTAACACCGAACGCCACTCAAACCATCATCGAGGACTTGCTATAATTATATAATAGGCAGACATGCATTATTTCTAGTGATTTATGATTGTAATATAATTGACCGATCCAGAGCGAATGCGATCTCTGACTCATAACACTCACACACGTGGAAGAAAACGGACAATTCTCTTCTGATAGCATATAATGGTGGAAAAAGAAGTAAACTTGAGAATTACATATGGCATATCTTGCTTTATTATGCTGAGATTGATCGAGCCTGCTATAAATAACTCCATACAGATCTATTGTTTTACAAAAAATAATCTATTGTTTACAAAAGGAGAAAATGTGTGTACTTTAATGTAAACTTGGACCATGTGACATAAACTGAAGTTAACAGCAAAAAAATATACTATAATGCTGACTGTTGTTAGTGTTTTTTGTTGTATGAGTTAAAAGTGTATATGTTGGGTGAATCCTCATTGTGTTCTGGAAGAATGAGTTGATTTAAGACATCAATGAAGTGTTTTGGTAGTTTTAGCACATTTTGAACGTGAAATTATGAATAGAGAAAGGTGTCCTAGCGATTGTAGCTGAGAGATAGACGTCAAACAGACTCAAACAAAGACCCAGAATTCTGTGGTGTTACAGTGCTTTAAATGGCTGCTGTAAGGTTTCTTTATGAAATAACAGGCACAATGGCAAAGATATTTCTGCAAAAACTCCAAAGTAATGTTCGGTTGCAGAGAAAGTCACGAGCTAAAAAAACTCTATCCTTAATGTGTGTATTTAGCCCAGTGTAGATTAGTTTGCTTACACATCCCCCAAACTCCATTTACATATGAATACAGGAAAGGCCAAAGCCATTGTCTCACAGGTGAGGAACAGACCTTAAAGAGCTGTTACACCCATGTCACAGAAACCAACTTCTCATCCAAGCTAGAGAAAATGCTGGGATTTACCTTGGAAAATTAAATCAATGTACACTTTTTCCAATCCCTACGACACATTTTTCAATACTTGGATCACTTTTTTAAAACTCTTCACACACTTCTCCAAACTGAATTTCAGCTTGGCACAGCAGTTATTTTAATGTTCAAAATGCACTAAAACTACCAAAAAGGATTCTGAGGATTCAAAGGAATCACCCAACAAACACACTTTTTAAATCATAAAACACAGACCTAAAACACATGATCATTACAAAATGTTTTCTTTTGTAAAATTTTCTTTTCAAAACAAGACTAAAACTATAATTCACTGCAGTTTATGTTACATGGTCCTTGGTCCAGTACAGTATAACATTATTCCTAAATGTTTCTCTTTTGAATGGATGGCAATGCAATTTAAAAACTAACACCAGCTAAATCTATTTGTTTTGATAGTATTTTATATTTTAGATTCAAAATACAACCCCAAATCAGAAAAAGTTGGGACATTTTTTTTGGGACAAAAAAAAAAAGAGGTGATTTCTAAATTTACTTTGACTTGTATTTCATTGCAGACAATATGAACAAAAAATATTTCATGTTTTGTCTGGTCAACTTCATGTCATTTGTAAATATGCATCCTTTCCTGTCATTCAGACCTGCAACACATTTCAAAAAAAGTTGGGACAGTAAAGCATTTACCACTTTGTAATGTTGCCATTCCTTTTCACAACACTTAAAAGACGTTTAGGGACTGAAGACACCAAGTGATGAAGTGTTTCAGGTGTAATTTTGTCCCATTCTTCCTGCAAACAAGTCTTAAGGTGGGCAACAGTACGGGGTCTTCGTTGCCACACATTCTCTATTGGAGACAGGTCGGGACTGAGGCAGGCCAGTCAAGTACCCGAACCCTCTTCCTCCACAGCCAGCACTGCAGAATGTGTGCAGAATGTGCTTTTGCATTGTCTTGTTGAAATATGCATGGACGTCCCTGGAAAAGATGTCTTCTTGAAGGCAGCATATTATGCTCCAAAATCTCTATGTACTTTTCCGCATTAATGGTGCCTTCACAGGACCTTTCTTGGATGCTGCTTTTGTAGAAAATCATAATTACAATCACCTGTTGACATCACCTGTTTCAAATCACATCATTATTTAACCATTTTACCTCATTACTAGCCCTAAATTGCTCCTGTCCCAACTTTTTTTGAAATGTGTCTGAATTGCAGGTCTGAATGACAGGAAAGGATGCATATTTACAAATGACATGAAGTTGACCAGACAAAACATGAAATATTTTGTGTTCATATAGTCTGCAATGAAATACAAGTCAAAGTAAATTTAGAAATCACTTCTTTTTTTTAATTTGCGTTTTCCATACTGTCCCAACTTTTTCTGATTTGGGGTTGTATATTTCAATATGGTATTACTGTCTAAATGTAGCAAATTTCTATTATTTTTTTAGTTTTGTGTTAAATTTTGAACATAAGTTTAACAGTTTTGAAAAGAGAATGTAAAAATGTTTAAATTGGCCTGTATAGTACATAATGTTTTGGTGGTGTTTGTGTCAAAGTCAGAAAAGAATGAATGTAAATTGAAAGATGTCGTCATTGAACACATTTTGTGCCCAAAGCAATGATAAATGATCCAGAGTTTAGCCACATAGACTGATGTGATCACTGAGTGAAGACAAAAAGTGAACAGTGAAAAAGTGATGAGGATTGAGAAATGTGTCCCAGCAAATGTAAAAAAAAAAAAAAAAAACTGTTGACAAGTTTTAAATTGTTTTAAAAATTAAATTAAATTAAATTAAATTAAATTAAATATATTTTCATCTTATTAGAAGTGATATTTTCTTGGTGTTTAGCCTCACAGCTTTCTGCATATCGCTTTACTTTTTTTTTTTTTATTGCATTGGCCAATACTAAATTGATATGTTAAAAACTGTGAATCATTTTTCATTGCTTTCACACAAAATGCATTCAATGACCACATTTTCCAAAATCCACGAACACTTTTGTTATTCGTACCTAACCATCTGTAAAACTATATTTTTAGCACATTCTTTGAATGCTAACACACTGCTTTCAGAACTGATCAAACACATTCAAGTCAGAACGATGATCAACTCATTTCTGCAGGAATTATATTAAAATCCAAAGGGACCCACTTTATATTAGGTTGCCTAACTACTATGTACTAACATTTTAATTATCCATTTGATACAATGCACTTATTGTGTACATACATGTCTTTACATTGTACTTACATTTTTAAATATACCTGCATGTAATTACATCTGTAATTAATTTCTGTAGTTACATTTAATAATTTACACAGTATAAATTACACTGTTGACACTTCCCTTACATCTAACCCTACCCTTAAACTTACCAATACAACCACACATGTCCCTAACCCTACCCGTATCCCACCTCAATATCAGCAAAAGTGTTTTGCAATACAATATGAACACAATAAGTACATTGTACTTATTTGTTTATGTAAATACATAGTAGTTAAGGCCACCTAATATAAAGTGGGGCCATCAAAAGTCATAATTTATCATTGATTTGGCATAAAATACATTCAATGGCGACATCTTTCGATTTATAATAATTATTTTCTCACTTCAACACAAACACCACCAAAACATTATGAACTGTATAGGCCAATTTGAATTTTTTTTTATTCTCTTTTCAAAACTCCCTAACTTATGTTCAAAACTTAACTAAAATTAATAAAAAATAATAATAATTTTAGGGATTGGAAAAAGTGTACATTGATTTAATTTTCCAAGGTAAATCCCAGCATTTTCTCTAGCTTGGATGAGAAGTTGGTTTCTGTGACATGGGTGTAACAGCTCTTTAAGGTCTGTTCCTCACCTGTGAGACAATGGCTTTGGCCTTTCCTGTATTCATATGTAAATGGAGTTTGGGGGATGTGTAAGCAAACTAATCTACACTGGGCTAAATACACACATTAAGGATAGAGTTTTTTTAGCTTGTGACTTTCTCACTGCAACCGAACATTACTTTGGAGTTTTTGCAGAAATATATTTGCCATTGTGCCTGTTATTTCATAAAGAAACCTTACAGCAGCCATTTAAAGCACTGTAACACCACAGAATTCTGGGTCTTTGTTTGAGTCTGTTTGACGTCTATCTCTCAGCTACAATTGCTAGGACACCTTTCTCTATTCTTAATTTCACGTTCAAAATGTGCTAAAACTACCAAAACACTTCATTGATGTCTTAAATCAACTCATTCTTCCAGAACACAATGAGGATTCACCCAACATATACACTTTTAACTCATACAACAAAAAACACTAACAACAGTCAGCATTATAGTATATTTTTTTGCTGTTAACTTCAGTTTATGTCACATGGTCCAAGTTTACATTAAAGTACACACATTTTCTCCTTTTGTAAACAATAGATTATTTTTGTAAAACAATAGATCTGTATGGAGTTATTTATAGCAGGCTCGATCAATCTCAGCATAATAAAGCAAGATATGCCATATGTAATTCTCAAGTTTACTTCTTTTTCCACCATTATATGCTATCAGAAGAGAATTGTCCGTTTTCTTCCACGTGTGTGAGTGTTATGAGTCATAGATCGCATTCGCTCTGGATCGGTCAATTATATTACAATCATAAATCACTAGAAATAATGCATGTCTGCCTATTATATAATTATAGCAAGTCCTCGATGATGGTTTGAGTGGCGTTCGGTGTTAAACCTTCATTCATCAACGATTCACCTCACTTTGTCGCGTTCAGTGTGAAATGGCCGTAACAATTTTTTTGATAGTATTAAAGCATAAAATATTGTAAACCCTAGTGACCTGCATCAGACTTACTGGTATAAATATTATAATTATTCTTGGAGTATTTCTTTATTGCACAATGCACATTTCTTAATGATGGCTGTTTCGCAATTCTGGGAATGCAAAGAAGGGACTTGTGTTTTCGTGGAGCCCAGTCTTGCTATGTGATCTTGAAAGAACGAGCTCAGAAGTTTGTGAGGACACAGAACAGAAATTGAGATGTGCTGCGAAATTGTTGCTCAACTAACCATCCCAGCATATTATATAGTGGCTAACACAAAATAACCACAAACATAACCTATTAAAACATTTATTTCATATTATTGTAGACATTGTTTTCATATACTTATATATCTTATAACATCCGGGTACTTTTGTGCATCCTCTGTACATGTGTTCTTGAGTATTGTAATTGAACTTCGACAGTTGATGATGACGTAGAGCAGGAACACAAGGAAGCAATATCACTAAACAACGCTTTTGCGAAACATCCATTAAGTATATTTAATTGTGCTAAAATCACACTATTGCAAGTATACTTTAGGTTCACTTTAAATATCTCACATTTAAAGACTGATATTATACAGTGATCCCTTACTAATAGTGATATTACAGGGTTTTTTAAACATCTGCTAGGACACATTTCTGAATACTCATCACTTTTTCAAAACTCTTCACTCAGGGATCACATCAGCCTGGCTGAACTGTGGCTAAACTGTGGATCATTTATTTGCTTTGGCACAAAATGCGTTCAATCACGACATCTTTCAATTTACATTCATTCTTTTCTCAATTAGATACAAACGCCAGCAAAACTTTATGAACTATAAAGGCTAATTTGAACGTTCACACTTTCTTTTTTAAACTGTTCAACTTATGTTCAAAATTTTAACACAAAAATGAATAACACAGAAATTTGAAACCCCTCTTAAAATGATTGCTATGGATGCGAAAAATGCAGAAAACTGAACCTGATCAGATTTTTTTGATGACGAAGGAAAGTTTCAGAGGCTGTGTGTAAACGTGCTTGATCTTTTTTTTTAATGTGTGAAAATTTCGGTGTGCGAGGATATTTAGTCATTACCATCTATATAAAAGGGGAAAACTTAGTAACAATTTTATACTGTAATGTAAACATAGACCATGTAACATAAACAATAATGAATAAGCAGTAGAGAGTCAAACTTGTTTTGTAAAGAAATTTTATATTTTTTATTTAAATTTAATATACACTGTATAATGATTTTGGAGGTCAAAACTCAGTTGTGTGTTGATTGTTGAGTTGAAAATCTTCAACTAAAGTGTCAATGTTAAAAGTCATTTAGTTCGCATAATTTAATTGAGACGGATGAACATTTTCATGCAAGTCACCATAAAATTTAGTTCTGACCTTCAAAATCTCTACAGTGTGTTTGTGATGGCAAGAAATGGCAAAGCAATCAAACAGGCGTTGTGTTTTACCATCCAATGTTCACTGTATAAAGTGTGACCTGCAATTGTTTCCTTAAAGAGTGATTTCTGCTTGATTTAAAACATAAAACACCAATACTTACCATAAAAATACACTATAATAAGATTTTGGAGGTCAAAACTCAGTTGTGTGTTGATTGCTGAGTTGAAAATCATCAGTTGGTTAAACAACTAAAGTGTCAATGTTAAAAGTCATTCAGTTCACATAATTTAATTGAGACGGATAAACATTTTAATGCAAGTCACCATATAATTGAGTTATCTCAATATATACAGGGAATATCTACAGTGTGTTTGAGATGGCAAGAAATGACAACTTAAACACACTGGTGTCGTGATTTACTATCTAACAGGGGACCGAGTCATTGTGTTTAACATAATCATTATTCAAAGATGATCTGCAATTAATACATTAGAGAACTATTTCTGCTTGATTTAACTCTTAAAACTCAGTTATTGCTATAAAAACTCTAAATCTCTACAGTGTGTTTGAGATGGCAAGAAATGACAACGCAAACACACTCGTGTCGTGATTTACTATCTAACAGGGGACCGAGTCATTGTGTTTAACATAATCATTATTCAAAGATGATCTGCAATTAATACATTATAGAAATATTTCTGCTTGATTTAACTCTTAAAACTCAGTTATTGCTATAAAAACTCTAAATCTCCATAGTGTGTTTATGATGGCAAGAAATGACAACTTAAACACACTGGTGTCGTGATTTACTATCTAACAGGGGACCGAGTCATTGTGTTTAACATAATCATTATTCAAAGATGATCCGCAATTAAAACATTAGAGAACTATTTCTGCTTGATTTAACTCTTAAAACTCAGTTATTGCTATAAAAACTCTAAATCTCCATAGTGTGTTTATGATGATAAGAAATGACAACGCAAACACACTGGTGTTGTGATTTACTATCTAACAGGGGACCGAGTCATTGTGTTTAACATAATCATTATTCAAAGAGCATCTGCAATTAATACATTATAGAAATATTTCTGCTTGATTTAACTCTTAAAACTCAGTTATTGCTATAAAAACTCTAAATCTCCATAGTGTGTTTATGATGATAAGAAATGACAACGCAAACACACTGGTGTCGTGATTTACTATCTAACAGGGGACCGAGTCATTGTGTTTAACATAATCATTATTCAAAGATGATCTGCAATTAATACATTATAGAAATATTTCTGCTTGATTTAACTCTTAAAACTCAGTTATTGCTATAAAAACTCTAAATCTCCATAGTGTGTTTATGATGGCAAGAAATGACAACGCAAACACACTCGTGTCGTGATTTACTATCTAACAGGGGACCGAGTCATTGTGTTTAACATAATCATTATTCAAAGATGATCTGCAATTAAAACATTAGAGAACTATTTCTGCTTGATTTAACTCTTAAAACTCAGTTATTGCTATAAAAACTCTAAATCTCCATAGTGTGTTTATGATGATAAGAAATGACAACGCAAACACACTGGTGTCGTGATTTACTATCTAACAGGGGACAGAGTCATTGTGTTTAACATAATCATTATTCAAAGAGCATCTGCAATTAATACATTAGAGAAATATTTCTGCTTGATTTAACTCTTAAAACTCAGTTATTGCTATAAAAACTCTAAATCTCCATAGTGTGTTTATGATGATAAGAAATGACAACGCAAACACACTGGTGTCGTGATTTACTATCTAACAGGGGACAGAGTCATTGTGTTTAACATAATCATTATTTACTATATAAAGTGATTACCTGTGATTATTACCTTTAAAGAACAATTTCTGCTTGTCCAGTCCTATATATATATATTTTTTTTTATTGGTGCAAGAAATCAAATCTCACTCTAAAAATCTCAAAAACAAAGGACATTATTTGGGATTTTAGAGAGCAGAAACTATGTTTTAATTAAAAATAAGTCACACATTGAAATACCTTTACTGTAAAAACTGTACTGCTATAAAAACTCTAAATCTCCACAGTGTGTTTATGATGGCAAGAAATGACAACGCAAACACACTGGTGTCGTGATTTACTATCTAACAGGGGACCGAGTCATTGTGTTTAACATAATCATTGATCTGATGATCTGCAATTAATACATTAGAGAAATATTTCTGCTTGATTTAACTCTTAAAACTCAGTTATTGCTATAAAAACTCTAAATCTCTACAGTGTGTTTATGATGGCAAGAAATGACAACGCAAACACACTCGTGTCGTGATTTACTATCTAACAGGGGACCGAGTCATTGTGTTTAACATAATCATTATTCAAAGATGATCTGCAATTAATACATTATAGAAATATTTCTGCTTGATTTAACTCTTAAAACTCAGTTATTGCTATAAAAACTCTAAATCTCTACAGTGTGTTTATGATGGCAAGAAATGACAAATTAAACACACTGGTGTCGTGATTTACTATCTAACAGGGGACCGAGTCATTGTGTTTAACATTATCATTGATCTGATGATCTGCAATTAATACATTAGAGAAATATTTCTGCTTGATTTAACTCTTAAAACTCAGTTATTGCTATAAAAACTCTAAATCTCTACAGTGTGTTTATGATGATAAGAAATGACAACGCAAACACACTCGTGTCGTGATTTACTATCTAACAGGGGACCGAGTCATTGTGTTTAACATAATCATTATTCAAAGATGATCTGCAATTAATACATTATAGAAATATTTCTGCTTGATTTAACTCTTAAAACTCAGTTATTGCTATAAAAACTCTAAATCTCTACAGTGTGTTTATGATGGCAAGAAATGACAAATTAAACACACTGGTGTCGTGATTTACTATCTAACAGGGGACCGAGTCATTGTGTTTAACATTATCACTATTCAAAGATGATCTGCAATTAATACATTAGAGAAATATTTCTGCTTGATTTAACTCTTAAAACTCAGTTATTGCTATAAAAACTCTAAATCTCCACAGTGTGTTTATGATGATAAGAAATGACAAAGCAAACACACTGGTGTCGTGATTTACTATCTAACAGGGGACCGAGTCATTGTGTTTAACATAATCATTATTCAAAGAGCATCTGCAATTAATACATTAGAGAAATATTTCTGCTTGATTTAAAGTCGGCATGAAATGGAAGTTGAGATCGTCTTTTTCTCCTTATTGTGACGTATATCCGAGTGAAACGGCTTCTGAAATTAGAAAAAATGTAGGGCGAGGCTTGATTTCGTCCTTCGGGAATTGATTGGATCGTTGGAAGTTGGGCGTTGCTAACAAAATGGAGGCAGATTTGAAGTTTGCACTCAGTTGTGGAGAAAAACCTGATCTATCTCTTAAATAAATGTATTTTCTCTCTAAATCTTTTCTACATAATGTTACTGAGCATATTTCTTCACTTTTCGCTGGTTTATGCTACAGATTTTACTTATTTTAAGCCTTTTATGGCTTTATTTCTGTAAAGCTTTTTTCTCAGCTCTCCCTTATAAGGGGGCGCGCCGTAAGCGCGTTCACACGCTGCATTCCTCAGTGCGCGTCGTCACGATACGCTGTTCGTCCGACTATATTGAGTAATTTTTACATAAAAAAAAGCTTTTATTTCTCATATATTGCTCTCTTTTTGCCTCAAGTCCTTCTTGAAGAAGGTATTGTGTATACCGAGAAAAATGCACCTAACCAAGATCAGTGAGTGACATGTTTCTGAGAGGAGGTGCAGAAACGAGACGGGGCGATAACCCCGCCCTCGCGCCATAGCACATGACCAGGAGAGAAGAGAGGTCGTTTCGATGGGGGAAGGAAAGTTAACATATTTGATTAAAGATTATAAGGGTAAATGAATTTTTTAAAAATAATGAAGTGCACAGATAAATCAGTTATTGTAAACACTACAATATTAATATAAAAATACGAATAGTAAAATTTGATTTCATGCCGCCTTTAACTCTTAAAACTCAGTTATTGCTATAAAAACTCTAAATCTCCACAGTGTGTTTATGATGGCAAGAAATGACAAAGCAAACACACTGGTGTCATGATTTACTATCTAACAGGGGACCGAGTCATTGTGTTTAACATAATCATTATTTACTATATAAAGTGATGACCTGTGATTATTACCTTTAAAGAACAATTTCTGCTTGTCCAGTCCTATATATATATATATATATATATATATTTATATTGGTGCAAGAAATCAAATCTCACTCTAAAAATCTCAAAAACAAAGGACATTATTTGGGATTTTAGAGAGCAGAAACTATGTTTTAATTAAAAATAAGTCACACATTGAAATACCTTTACTGTAAAAAAAATTCAGGTCTCCAATTGAAAATTTTCTGTAAATTGATGCACTTTAATTCAATTAAAATTCAAGAAATTCAATTTGGCCAACTAAAAAATTTAGATGTGATCGGTCACTAGAACATTTTCAATTGGAGACCTGATTTTTTTTTACAGTGTTGGTGTTCTTGAAAATAAGCTTAAATGAGAGATGTGGACGGATCATAAACTGTAAGTATGAAGACACAACAGAGAATTAATTTCTTAAAGATAATTCTTAATTTTAAGAATTTTTTAATTTCTTAAATTCTTTTCTGTAATGTCCACAACATGGCTTTTCTCCGTTGTGTGCTCATTGTGTTCCCTGATGCCTGTGTGAACATTATATAATTATATATATATATATATATATATATATATATATATATATATATATATATATATATATATATATATATATATATATATATATATATATATATATATATATATATTAAATAATGAAGACAGACTTGACTGCCAGCTCTCTTCCCTTTCACACACACAGCTCCATTGCAGGCTATGGAGGTCCCCTGTTGGATAGGTAGACATCGGTCAGGTCCCCTCTTGGCATGTTTAAAAAATAAAAAATAAATGCTTATTTGAAGTTATATTATGAAAAAAGACCTTAAAACAAAATTTTGTATCTAAGTTTTGTTTCTTCAAAATGACTAGAAACACAGGTCCCCTCTTGGTCAGTGTGGAGTGATGGTCCCCTGTTGGTAATATAGACGTGTATGTGTGTGTGTGTGTGTGTGTGTGTGTGTGTGTGTGTGTGTGTGTGTGTGTGTGTGTGTGTGTGTGTGTGTGTGTCAGTGTCCCTTGATTAGCTGACATGAGACGCATCCACACAGACAGGACACTGACACACACACATACACACACACAGACAGGACACACACACACACACGCAGACAGGACACTGACACACACACACACACACACACACACACAGACAGGACACTGGCATACAACGCGCTCTCTTGTGTCTTGTTGCGCTTGGAAGCATTTACATGAATAGGAGCGTGATCATGTAACGCTAAGCAAAAATGGATATAAAAACGGACGCTGTGTTATTTGCGTTAAATATTTTTAATGCGTTAAGCTTCCGTTTCACGTTGAACGAGTTTGGTGGAGATTGAATAAATCACCTACGAGGAGAACGTAAAAACTCAGACCCTGAACTATACAAATATTCACGTTCAAACAAAAACTTTCTGTGAAAAAAAGACACTTATAAACAGACACTTGTAGAAAATAATGTGAATTTTTTTTTTTAATAAATTTGAACTATGTCAGTAAATAATGAATTTAAAGACAAATGTGTCAAAAGTGATCTTTGCAAACACAGCACATGACCTTCTGTAAAGCACATGTATAGAAAACACACTCACACTCCTCTGTTTTAAAAAAAGAGTTCTGTCTGAATGAGTACATGAAATCACGGCTGTCAGGTGATATGAATTGTAACTCAAATGTCATTTAGAAAATGAGTCCTGTAGTGATATAGTGTCATAGTTCATGTCCACATTAACCACTACGTTGTAATACCAATACTCATGTCATCATACACATTTGTGTCCTCATAAATCACATAAACAAGCACACATATATAGAGAGAGAGAAAGGGAGTTTCAAAAATAGTACAACACTGCCCCCTTTTGGTGATAGAGGGGAGGGCACACAAACAGCCAAAAACATTATTAAACTTTGACATGTTGCCATGGCAACATTATTTGAAATATCAGGAATCCATTAATATGTCTCTATCTGTCATGTTTTCACATTATACTGATGAAGTTTGAAGTCAATCGGGTGAAAATAAGATGGTGATTCAAAGCATTTTTGAAAGTGACACACTTCCTGCTGCCAGTTGGTGGCGCTATAACTTTGACTCACAAAAGTCATATACATGTGATCGGCTTCTTACAACAAACACACAGCTGAAGTTTCATCCAAATCAGTCAATGTTTGCACAAGTTATTACACACTTCCTGGACACATGAAATATCCTCATTAACCACTTCGTTGTAATTACAGTGTAATACCCATGTCATTATACATATTTGTGTCCCTAATAAATCACATAAACAAGCACACACACACACACACACAGAGAAAACCTTTTCTCGCCATAAATTCGTTGCTTCGCCACGGCCAAACCGTTTAAGATATCAAAAATCCGTTCGCAATTTAGCATCCTCTGTGTCTTGACTTCATGCTGACCGAGTTTGGCAATGATCGAAACAATGACCTCGGAGGAGTATATTAAATTCCAGAGCATGCGTTTTCCGAACAACCCATTATAGCTCACTTCCTGTTGGGCTGACGCATAACTATGAGCACGAAAGTTGTTCGGCCCGAAAAGGTCTATATGTGTACCGAGTTTCATACATGTACGTGCAAGTGTGTTCGATATATAGACCAAGTTTTCAGACCCCACCTTAGGGGGCGCTGTCGAGCCCCCCTGCCACGCCCGGGTACCAGCTTCAGCCCGGCTCTGATGGCCGTGCATTCCGACGTGTGTGCAAAGTTTCAAGAGTTTTCGAGCATGTTAAGTGCCCCAAAAGTACCCGAGAAGTCGAAAAAAAAAAGAAAATTAAAGCTGCGAGCAGCGATGACGGGCCCAAGCCGGTGGCACCGCCACGCCGGTGGCATCAGCTTAACTGTGCACAGCAGGCAATAGGCATTTAAAATTGGAAAAACTAAAAGGACTATGTCAAAGTCATCTGAATTCACCACATTAACTGCAGCAGTTGGTGCTGCTATGACAACGAACCACAACAGCCACATCTATGAGATCAATTTAATTTAATTTCATGTCAGATGATGTCAAAGGTCAAATTGGAATGAGTTCACAATACCATTCAAGTGCTGATGTTGTATTATCCTAACATTTCTCTTCATGTGTTTTTGACCTACCTTAGCTACCGTTTGTGCACCAATCTTATGCACCATAAAGCGTGCTTTCATTTCAATATGGGTGGTCAAATAAATTTTTTTTTATAAAAAAATTTATAAATTGAGCCAAATCACAGTAAAATGCAAATATGATTTTAATATCAGTGTCAGGTAAGAGTAAGATACGTGTCTACATTTTATGGAAGTTTATTATAAACAGCCACTTTTAGAAAACCATGTGAAATTTACTTTTAATACATTTAAATTATATCAGTAAATTATTCATTAAAAGACATCTGCATCATATGTGATCTTGGCAAACACAGCACATGACGTTTTTATTTCAAGTGATAGTTATTTGTGAAAGCCTAAGAGAGAGTGGCAGAAAGAAAGACATGGAATGTTTTTTATATCCTGTTTCAAAACTAACACAATGCTGCCATCTTTTGTTCATTGAGAGAAGGGCAGCACACACAGGCACAATAGATTATTCAAAGAAATATTTATAATATATATATTAGTGCTGGGCATCGTTAACAAAAAAATTAACTAATTAATCACATTTTTTCTGTAATTAATCGCTATTAATCGCAAGTTTTTAATATTTGAAGTTTTTAATATTTTGATATTGTAATAATTTCAGTTACTCTCCAAATTAATTTAGAAACAATTTAAAGACAGCATATTGTAAATATGTGTTGTGTTGTCATTTTTTATGAATGAAGGCCAGTATCACTGATACTAAAGTCTCTATGAAACATTAATGACGTTACATTACAGTATAACTGAAAGCTCCCAATTTCAACATTTATTAGGCTTTAAAAAACAACTTTTAATTTAAGTGAACTTAAAACAATCTTTACATAAACCCAAAATAATAAATGTTATATTTACCCATGGCCTTCCCTGTTATACAGAAATGTAATAGTTATCAAACCTTCCTTAACTGCATAAATAATAAATCAAATATAGATGAATCATCATTAAAGCTACAATTTTCTCTGTTCCCGTTGTTCTTTGATGAACATTAATGACAGGCATCATCAGTGCTACTGTCACTTTAAGAACAGCCGCGGGTCTCACGCGCTGTCCCGTGCATCTCATTTCCTCACAACTCTTTAAGTTCATTTAAGACGTTATTTAACTAATTTAAGACTCTAATATGAGAATACTCAAAATCCTCTGTGTTATTGGTTGTTCAAGAGCAAAAGAGTACTCGATGTGAGCAGGAAACTAACGCGTGTCTATCTATGCGTCGAGTGTGTGTGTGTGTGTGTGTGTGTGTGTGTGTGTGTGTGTGTGTGTGTGTGTGTGTGTGTGTCAGTGTCCCTTGATTAGCTGACATGAGACGCATCCACACAGACAGGACACTGACATACACACACACACACACACACACACACACACACACACACACACACACACACAGACAGGACACTGACACACACACAGACAGGACACTGGCACACACACACACACACACACACACACACACACAGACAGGACACTGACACACACACACACACACACACACAGACAGGACATTGGCATACAGCGCGCTCTCTTGTGTCTTGTCGCGCTTGGAAGCATTTACATGAATAGGAGCGTGATCATGTAACGCTAAGCAAAAATGGATATAAAAACGGACGCTGCGTTATTTGCGTTAAATATTTTTAATGCGTTAAGCTTCCGTTTCACGTTGACCGAGTTTAGTGGAGATTGAATAAATCGCCTACGAGGAGAACGTAAAAACTCAGACCCTGAATTATACAAATATTCACGTTCAAACAAAAACTTTCTGTGAAAAAAAGACACTTATAAACAGACACTTGTAGAAAACAATGTGAATTTTGTTTTAAAATAAATTTGAACTATGCCAGTAAATAATGAATTTAAAGACAAATGTGTCAAAAGTGATCTTTGCAAACACAGCACATGACCTTAAAGCACATGTATAGAAAACACACTCACACTCCTCTGTTTTAAAAAAGAGTTCTGTCTGAATGAGTACATGGAATCACGGCTGTCAGGTGATAAGATAATTAGTCCAGAGATGTTTTTTCAAGAATTACTTTTTGTAATTGCAATTTTTTTTAACTATCCACTCACCTAATTTAATATATATTTTTGTTATAGCTTATGATTATATATTTTTATTTTATTGCTCAACAGTAGTTCTCATCGCCGATGAGGTCTTTAAATATTTTGAGAAGGTCTTAAAAAAGTCTTAAAAAGGTATTAAAATTTACTTCAGGATTCCTGCATATACCCTGCATATGAATCATATGTGATCTTGGCAAACACAGCACATGAAGTTTTTATTTAAAATTAGAAAGTTTTAAATTAGTTAAATTAGATTAGTTGAATTAGAAAGTTGTCCGGCTCGAAGAGAACAATATATGTACGGGGACACATGAAATGTCTACAAATGTATGTCCTCAGAAATCACAGAAGCACACACACACACACACACACACACACACACACACACACACAGACAGAGAGAGAGAGAGAGAGAGAGAGAGAGAGAAACAAGTTTTTTTTTATTCTGCTTCAAAACTAACACAATGCTGCCATCTTGTGTTCATTGAGGGAAGGGCAGCACACATGGGCACAATACATTATACAAATAAATATTTATAAAATATATATATATTCATCTGAAAAATAGTACAGTCATTTTAAATTAATCTAAGTTCAATTACCAAACATACAATCTTAATTTAATTTAAATCAAAATATTATTTTACAAGATATGAGACAATTTCTGTTCCCCTTTTTTTGTCCTTATTTAATCCCTCGCCATGGCAACACCGTTTGAGATATCCAATATTCGTTCGCATTTTAGCATCTTCCGTATCTTTGTTTCATGTTGACCGAGTTTGGTGGAGATTGAATAAATCGCCTACGAGGAGAACGTAAAAACTCAGACCCTGAATTACATAAATATTCACCTTCAAACCAAAATATCTGACTTCCTGTTGGTCGGAGCTAATGACTGTAAATTAGAAAGTTGTCCGGCTCGAAGAGAACAATATATGTACCGAGTTTGGTGACTGAAGATAAAACTAACCCCCCCACTTTTGTCAAAAGGTGGCGCTAGAGAGCCCCTCATCCCCGCCCGTTTCTGAGGCTTTGTCCATGTGTACTGACTGACATCTCTGATGTGTATGTTGAGTTTCAAGCAGTTTCAAGCAATTTCAAGCATGCTAAGAGCCTCAGAACAGCCAAAAGATTATTAAACTTTGACACGTTGCCATGGCAACAGTATTTGAAATTTCAGGAATCCATTTCATACGTCTCTATCTGTCATGTTTTCACATTATACTGATGAAGTTTGAAATAAATCGGGTCAAAATAAGATGGTGATTCAAAGCATTTTTGAAAGTGACACACTTCCTGCTGCCAGTTGGTGGCGCTATAACTTTGACTCACAAAAGTCATATCCATGTGATCGGCTTCTTACAACAAACACACAGCTGAAGTTTCATCCAAACCAGTCAATGTTTGCACATGTTATAACACACTTCCTGTTTCCCTTTTCTCGCCCTAAATTCGTTGCTTCGCCACGGCCAAACCATTTGAGATATCAAAAATCCGCTCGCAATTTAGCATCCTGGATATGTTCACTTCATGCTGACCGAGTTTGGCAATGATCGAAACAATGGCCTCGGAGGAGTATATTAAATTCCAGAGCATGCGTTTTCCGAACAACCCATAATAGCTCACTTCCTGTAGGGCTGACGCATAACTTAGAGCACGAAAGTTGTTCGGCCTGATGAGATCTATATGTGTACCGAGTTTCATACATGTACGTGCAAGTGTGTTTGATATATGGACCAAGTTTTCAGACCCCACTTTAGGGGGCGCTGTCGAGCCCCCCTGCCACGCCCGGGTACCAGCTTCAGCCCGGCTCTGATGGCCGCGCATTCCGACGCCTGTGCGAAGTTTCAAGAGTTTTCGAGCATGTTAAGTGCCCCAAAAGTACCCGAGAAGTCGAAAAAAAAAAAAAAAAAAAAAAAAAAGAATAATCTGAGGAAGAACAATAGGGCTCTACGCCCTTTGGGCTTGGGCCCTAAAAAAAAGAAAAAGAATTAAAGCTGCGAGCAGCGATGACGGGCCCAAGCCGGTGGCACCGCCACCCCGGTGGCATCAGTTTAACTGTGCACGGCAGGCAATAGGCATTTAAAATGGGAAAACATAAAAGGACTATGTCAAAGTCATCTGAATTCACCACATTAACTGCAGCAGTTGGTGCTGCTATGACCACAAACCACAACAGCCACATCTATGAGATCAATTAAATTTATATGAATTTCATGTCAGATTATGTCAAAGGTCAAATTGGAATGAGTTCAGAATACCATTCGAATGCTGATGTTGTTTTATTCTAACACTTCTCAAAAAGGTTGGGAAACACTGGCTTAGGCTACTATCGAAGAAGAAGAAGACAGTTGCAGCCGCGCGGTTGGGAGGAAGAGGGAAAAAGTAGCGGGAAGTAAACTTCAAGGAGAGTATAGTAATAATAAATGATAATAAATGGAATAAATAAATAATAAATGAAAATAATAAATGTTATATTTACCCATGGCCTTCCCTGTTATACAGAAATGTAATAGTTATCAAACCTTCCTTAACTGTATAAATAATAAATGAAATATAGATGAATCATCATTAAAGCTACAATTTTCTCTGTTCCCGTTGTTCTTTGATGAACATTAATGACAGGCTGACTCCACAAAATGACTCTAATTTGCCTCTTTGAAAAATAATTCTCTAATTTAACCTTATTACTATACTAATTGTAATATAAATAATACAAATATTAGAAGAAAAATATTTTAAGTGGTCATTATTGACAATAAATATTGCACAACTAGTATTTAGTACCAAAAGATCTCCTCAAAATATTCAATAAATATTATTGAACTAAAATATAGAACATTTATTTAATTGAAAAATAGTTAAGGTGTATGGTCACATTTGACCATCAATTAGTATGAGTATGACCAATTAGTATGGAATACCTGAAGGCTAAGTACAATAAAAAACATTAACATTAATGTTAACATTGTTGCATTACTCTCCATTATAAAACGATCCTGTATGGTTGATGTAATAATCAATGCACACTATGCTGTACTGTTTACCAAAACTTGCTGCAAACCCCTGTAAAGTGGAGCTGTTGTGTATCAAGCCATTCAAATGTATTGACACAGCGCTAGAAGTATTGAGATTTCTGTGAAGCACGACTGCGCGCGCCGCCGGGAGATGATAGAGCATGTCGCAACTCCGAATGGTTTTTCAACACTCTGGCTTTAACTGTTATGCCATATTAGCGCCAAAACGCTATTTATTGTTTGAATTTCGCATTAAAACTTTAAAAAGTGTAAAAGCTTAGACATTGTTTAATATCAAAAGCAGGTTTGGCAATTTGGCGTGAGATTAAGTTGGGCAGCGTGAGAGCGTGAGACAGAGCCTGAAAGCGTGAGTGTCACGCCAAATGCGTGAGAGTTGGCAACCCTAGGCAAAAGAGAACTCGATGTGAGCAGGAAACTGACGCGAGTCTATCTATGCATCGAGTGTGTGTGTGTGTGTGTGTGTGTGTCAGTGTCCCTTGAATAGCTGACATGAGACGCATCCACACAGACAGGACACTGACACACACACATACACATACACACACACACAGACAGGACACACACACACACACACACACACACACAGACAGGACACTAACACACACACAGACAGGACACTGGCATACAGCGCGCTCTCTTGTGTCTTGTCGCGCTTGGAAGCATGTACATGAATAGGAGCGTGATCATGTAACGCTAAGCAAAAATGGATATAAAAACGGACGCTGTGTTATTTGCGTTAAATATTTTTAATGCGTTAAGCTTCCGTTTCACGTTGACCGAGTTTGGTGGAGATTGAATAAATCACCTACGAGGAGAACGTAAAAACTCAGACCCTGAATTATACAAATATTCACGTTCAAACAAAAACTTTCTGTGAAAAAAAGACACTTATAAACAGACACTTGTAGAAAATAATGTGAATTTTTTTTAAAAATAAATTTGAACTATGTCAGTAAATAATGAATTTAAAGACAAATGTGTCAAAAGTGATCTTTGCAAACACAGCACATGACCTTCTGTAAAGCACATGTATAGAAAACACACTCACACTCCTCTGTTTTAAAAAAAGAGTTCTGTCTGAATGAGTACATGAAATCACGGCTGTCAGATGATAAGAATTGTAACTCAAATGTGATTTAGAAAATGAGTTCTGTAGTGATATAGTGTCATAGTTCATGTCCACATTAACCACTACGTTGTAATACCAATAGCCATGTCATCATACACATTTGTGTCCTCATAAATCACATAAGCAAGCACAGAGAGAGAGAGAGAGAGAAAGGGAGTTTCAAAAATAATACAACACTGCCCCCTTTTGGTGATAGAGGGGAGGGCACACAAACAGTCAAAAACATTATTAAACTTTGACATGTTGCCATGGCAGCATTATTTGAAATATCAGGAATTCATTCATATGTCTCTATCTGTCATGTTTTCACATTATACTGATGAAGTTTGAAGTCAATCGTGTGAAAATAAGATGGTGATTCAAAGCATTTTTGAAAGTGACACACTTCCTGCTGCCAGTTGGTGGCGCTATAACTTTGACTCACAAAAGTCATATCCATGTGATCGGCCTCTTACAACGAACACACAGCTGAAGTTTCATCCAAATCAGTCAATGTTTGCACAAGTTATTACACACTTCCTGTTTACCTTTTCTCGCCATAAATTCGTTGCTTCGCCACGGCCAAACCGTTTAAGATATCAAAAATCCGTTCGCAATTTAGCATCCTCTGTGTCTTGACTTCATGCTGACCGAGTTTGGCAATGATCGAAACAATGGCCTCGGAGGAGTATATTAAATTCCAGAGCATGCGTTTTCCGAACAACCCATAATAGCTCACTTCCTGTAGGGCTGACGCATAACTTAGAGCACGAAAGTTGTTCGGCCTGATGAGATCTATATGTGTACCGAGTTTCATACATGTACGTGCAAGTGTGTTTGATATATGGACCAAGTTTTCAGACCCCACTTTAGGGGGCGCTGTCGAGCCCCCCTGCCACGCCCGGGTACCAGCTTCAGCCCGGCTCTGATGGCCGCGCATTCCGACGCCCGTGCGAAGTTTCAAGAGTTTTCGAGCATGTTAAGTGCCCCAAAAGTACCCGAGAAGTCGAAAAAAAAAATAAAAAAAACAAAGAATAATCTGAGGAAGAACAATAGGGCTCTGCGCCCTTTCAGGGCTTGGGCCCTAACTAGCAGCGATGAAAGGGCCCTCGCACATGCACCGCCACCCGGTGGCCTCAGGAAAACAGTGAATAGTGGGCGACATGCATTTAAGCAGGTCAATATAGGAGAAATTTGGCTAACTCACTTCAATGTGCCACACTTCCTTCTGCCAGCAAGTGGCACTTCGACTATAACTGAATATTGCCATGTAGAGTCAGGACAGGACTATTATCAAACGTGAAGTTTGAGGCAGATCGGACATTGTATACCTGAGTTACAACAACTTCCTGTTTAATGGCGTAAATCACATACAGTAGCACGTATCCACGTGTTGCAAGATTTATTGTGTTTCTAGCATTTTTGGGATTTCATGGCATATTTAAAAGTGTTTCTGGGAGTGAATTATAGTATAAAGCATGCCATTTCCTGTTGCCAGCAGGTGGCGCTATGACTAACTGAATATTGTCATGTAGATGGGTTTAGGTCAGGACTCTTATCAAACATGTGAAGTTTGGGGCAGATCAGACATTGTATGCCTGACTTACAACAGCTTCCTGTGTCATGGCGAAACATCAGACTTTGACAGGCCGCCACGGACACGCCCTTCAGAGAAAACTCAAGATCTTCACAATATAACATCACCAAGGCCTTTAGATTAGACTGACCAAATATGATGTTGATCTGGTTACATCTCAATGAGGAGTTAATCACAGCGTAAAACATGCCATTTCCTGTTGCCCACAGGTGGCGCTATGACTGTCACTGAATATTGGCATATTGATGTCTTCAGGCAAGGACTCTAATAAAACATGTGAAGTTTGGGGCAGATCAGACATTGTATGTCAGAGTTACAACAACTTCCTTTTTCATGGCGAAACATCAGATTTGGCGAGACCGCCATGGACACGCCCTTCAGGGAAAACTCAAGATCTTCGCAATTTAACGTCGCAAAGGCCTTTAGATTAGACTGACCAAATATGATGTTGATCTGATTAAATCTCTAGGAGGAGTTCGTTAAAGTACAACGTCTGGAAATGGCACATTTTGCAACAAAAAATTAAAAATATCTGACTTCCTGTTGGTTTTCAGATTTTGCACGTAGAGACTTTTTTGTAGGTATTGGGCTGTTACATGTGTATACCGAATTTCATAGCTCTACGTGAAACGTAGCGGGAGGGGCACTACGTTAGGTGGCGCTGTCGAGCCATTTTGCCACGCCTAATTCTGAATACCATAACAGATATAAATTTTCGCCAATTTGGACGCGTTTTGAAAGTTTTGTGAGTTTTCGAGCTGTTTAGGCCCCCAAAAAAGCGATTCATTCGGGAGAAGAAGAAGAAGAAGAAGAATTAAAGCTGCGAGCAGCGATGACGGGCCCAAGCCGGTGGCATCAGCTTAACTGTGCACGGCAGGCAATATGCATTTAAACAGGAGAATATTTTAGAATCGCTCGAATATGCCACATTTACCGCAGCAACTGGTGCCACTATCACCACAAGCCACACCCATGATGTAATTTAAATCTAGATTCATTTTAATGTCATAGGATAAAATAAATAAAAGTTATATTTTCCTGCTCAAAATTTTGTAAGTCCAGAAGGCCAGTATTTAATTCAAGGTGTTTGTAGTTCTTTTTTACTTATTCACACTAAAGTGATAGTTTTTTGTAATAGTCTATGATACGAAAGGGGTAAATTATCATTCCGAGAGAGAAAGGCACACACACAAACTCACAGGGTGAGAGAGACACCCCCCCTCCCCCCCCACACACACGTGCGCGCACACACACACACACCACACGTGCGCGCACACACTCAAACACACACACACACACACCCAGGGTGAGCCTGAGAGTGAGGGGGGAGGGGAAGGACTGAGAGAGATGCACTCTGCACATTGAACAAGGTTCACAAGATTTTAACAACAAAAAGAAATAAGATCTAAATGGTGGGAGAAAGTTTTTTTTATTTCACTCTCTGAAAAAAATATGTTGAATATATTTGAAATCAATATGTGTGGTCCAATATAAAAAATAAATAGAAAGTCACACACACACACACACACACACACACACACACACACACACACACACACACACACACACACACACACACACACACACACACAATGATAGAGGGAGAGTGAGGGGGGAGGGGAAGGACTGAGAGAAAGGCACACACACATACTCACAGGGTGAGAGAGAGACCCCCCCCCCCTCCACACACACACACACACACACACACACACACAGAGAGAGTGATAGAGAGGGGGAAGGGGAAAGACAGGCAGAGGGCATTCCATAGACTTAATGGTTTTTATACTGTACAAACTGTAAATTCTATCCCCCTACACTACCCCTAAGCCTACATATCGCACACACACACACACACACACACCACACACACACACACAACCCCTAAACCTACCATCACAGAAAACATTCTGCATTTTTACATTTTTATTAAAACATTGTTTAGTATGCTTTTAAAGCTATTTTGATTTACGGGGACACATGAAATGTCTTCATAAACCATGATTATGTTGTAATAAACACCCCTCCAACACACCCATTTCTGAGGCTTTGCCCATTTCCACTGACTGACATCTCTGATGTGTGTGTTGAGTTTCAAGCAATTTCAAGCATGCTAAGAGCCTCAAAAACAGCCAACAGATGATTAAACTTTGACACACTGCCATGGCAACAGTATGTAAAATATCAGGAACCCTTTCGTATGTCTACATCTGCCATGTTTTGTCATTTATACTGATGAAGTTTGAAGTAAATTGGGTGAAAACAAGACAGTGATTTAGCATTTTTTAAAGTGACACACTTCCTGCTGCCAGCTGGTGGACACACAAACACACACACACACACACACACACACACACACACACACACACACGTTTGTTTTTGTGAAATGTGAGGACATTCCATAGGCGTAATGGTTTTTATACCGTACAAACCGTATTTTCTATCCCCTTACACTGCCCCTGCCCCTAAACCTACCCATCACACACACACACACACACACACACACACACACACACACACTGCCCCTGCCCCTAAACCTAGCCCTCACAGGAGACTGTGCAGTTCACTTTCTGTGAAAAAAAAACTTGTTCTGTATGATTTATAAGCATTTTGAAAAGTGAGGACATGGGGAACGTCCTCATATTTCACCCTCTTTTTGTAATACCTATGTCATACCCATGTCATTATACACATTTGTGTCCTGATATTTCACAAAAACATGCCCCCACACACACACACACACACACGGAGAGAGAGAGTTTCAAAAATAACAACACTGCTACCTTTTAGTGAGGGGAGGGCAGACAGAGAATAAATATTCAGAAGAAATATATTAAATAAAATAAATATATTGATCTGAAAAATAGTATGATTATTTTAAAGCTATTTGATTACATTTGAATAAAACATTGTTTTAGTATGTTTTTAAACACACACACATACACGTTGTAATACCAGTTTAATACCCATGTCATTATACAAATTTGTGTCCTCATAAATCACAAACAAGAGAGAGAGAGAGAGAGAGAGAAACAAGTTTTTTTTTTATCCTGCTTCAAAACTAATACAATGCTGCCATCTTGTGTTCATTGAGGGGAGAGCAGCAGACACAGAGAATTTCTGTTCCCCTTTTTTGTCCTTATTTAATTCCTTGCCATGGAAACACCGTTTGAGATATCCAATATCCGTTCACATTTTAGCATCTTCAGTATCTTTGTTTCATGTTGACCGAGTTTTGTGGAGATTGAATAAATCGCCTACGAGGAGAACGTAAAAACTCAGACCCCGATTTAATCAAAAATTCACCTTCAAACCAAAATATCTGACTTCCTGTTGGTCGGAGCTAATGACTGTAAATTAGAAAGTTGTCCGGCTCGATGAGGTCAATATATATACTGAGTTTGGTGATTGTAGATGAAACGAAGCCCTTCACTTTTGTCAAAAGGTGGCGCTAGAGAGCCCCTCATCCCCACCCGTTTCTGAGGCTTTGTCCATGTGTACTGACTGATATCTCTGATGTGTGTGTTGAGTTTCAAGCAGTTTCAAGCAATTTCAAGCATGCTAAGAGCCTCAGAACAGCCAAAAGATTATTAAACTTTGACACGTTGCCATGGCAACAGTATTTGAAATTTCAGGAATCCATTTCATAAGTCTCTATCTGTCATGTTTTCACATTATACTGATGAAGTTTGAAATAAATCGGGTCAAAATAAGATGGTGATTCAAAGCATTTTTGAAAGTGACACACTTCCTGCTGCCAGTTGGTGGCGCTATAACTTTGACTCACAAAAGTCATATCCATGTGATCGGCTTCTTACAACGAACACACAGCTGAAGTTTCATCCAAATCAGTCAATGTTTGCACAAGTTATAACACACTTCCTGTTTCCCTTTTCTCGCCATAAATTCGTTGCTTCGCCACGGCCAAACCATTTGAGATATCAAAAATCCGCTCGCAATTTAGCATCCTGAATATGTTCATTTGATGCTGACCGAGTTTGGCAATGATCGAAACAATGGCCTCGGAGGAGTATATTAAATTCCAGAGCATGGGTTTTCCGAACAACCGATTATAGCTCACTTCCTGTTGGGCTGACGCATAAATATGAGCACGAAAGTTGTTCGGCCCGATGAGATCTAAATGTGTACCAAGTTTCATACATGTACGTGCAAGTGTGTTTGATATATGGACCAAGTTTTCAGACCCCACTTAAGGGGGCGCTGTCGTGCCCCCCTGCCACGCCCGGGTACCAGCTTCAGCCCGGCTCTGATGGCCGCGCATTCCGACGCCTGTGCGAAGTTTCAAGAGTTTTCGAGCATGTTAAGTGCCCCAAAAGTACCCGAGAAGTCGAAAAAATTTTTTTAAAAAAAAACAAAGAATTAAAGCTGCGAGCAGCGATGACGGGCCCAAGCCGGTGGCACCGCCACCCCGGTGGCATCAGCTTAACTGTGCACGGCAGGCAATATGCATTTAAAATGGGAAAACATAAAAGGACTATGTCAAAGTCATCTGAATTCACCACATTAACTGCAGCAGTTGGTGCTGCTATGACCACAAACCACAACAGCCACATCTATGAGATCAATTAAATTTATATGAATTTCATGTCAGATTATGTCAAAGGTCAAATTGGAATGAGTTCAGAATACCATTCGAATGCTGATGTTGTTTTATTCTAACACTTCTCTTCATGTGTTTTTGAGCTACCTTAGCTACCGTTTGTGCACCAATCTTATGCACCATAAAACATGCTTTCATTTCAATATGGGTGGTCCAATAAAAATTTTTTAATAAAAAATGTATAAATGGAGCCAAATCACAGAAACTGCAAAGATGATTTTAATATCAGTGTCAGGTAAGAGTAAGATGCGTGTCTACATTTTATGGAAGTTTATTATAAATAGCCACTTTTATAAAATCATGTGAAATTTATGTTTGAATACATTTATATTATATCAGTAAATAATTAATTTAAAGACATGTGCATCATACGTGATCTTGGCAAACACATCACATGACGTTTTTATTTCAAGTGATAGTTATTTGTGATAGCCTATATGAAAGGGTTAAATTATGATCAAGAGAGAAAGTCACACACACACACACACACACACACACACACACACAGAGACACACACAATGATAGAGTGAGAGTGATGGGGAGGGGAAGGACTGAGAGAAAGGCACACACACAAACTCACAGGGTGAGAGAGACCCCCCCCCCCCACACACACACACACACACACACACAGATAGAGAGGGGGAAGGGGAAAGACAGGCAGATGGCATTCCATAGACTTAATGGTTTGTATACTGTACAAACTGTACATTCTATCCCCCTACACTACCCCTAAGCCTACATATCGCACACACACACACACACACACCATAGCTGTCAACCCTCCCGTTTTTTCCGGGTTTCTCACGTATTTTAGCTCTTTTCCCGCTGTCTTCCCGTTTTAGTATTTTCCCGTAAAATATCCCGTATTTTTAAGTTCTGATTGTGTTAACTCAGAACACGCAACTATCTGGTTTAGTGCCAGAAGACGCGAATGAGAAGTCGCGCGCACTGTGAGAAAATTTTCCGTGCACTCATCCAAGAGCGCGCACACGTCTCTCAGCGCGCAAATATTGAGTTCTCTTTCAAGTCTTGCTCTTGAACGGACAAACTCACGCAAAAAGTATGTCAACATATTGATGAGTATTCTAGCAGACATAGTCTGTATATGGCTTAAGTAAGCTTTATACAGTCCAGAAAAGACGACGCATATCCGAGGTCTTAAAGGGGCAGTAGCCTTTACTGCTGTCTGTTTAATGTCAAACAAAAGACAAGGGCATCACTCACTGCTCTTGATTGAATAACTTTTGTAAGTTTAATAGGATTAATCTTTAATTTATACAGTCATATATGCAATGTTATTTTACATTTGATCAATTTCTGTACCTGAAAACTAATGTTAGACGTACCTGAAAAACCTGAAAAGCATAGTTTATTTTATTATTATCTTTGCTCAATAGTATTTATTTGTGCTGCTGCTTGTATTTAAATGATTTGTTCTTATTATTTTCTTTTTTTTTATTTGACAGTAGTCCTTTTTTCCCTGAACATAACAAATACTGAACCGTACCGAAACGGTGAACCTTAAACCGTGATACAAACCGAACCGTGAGCAATCTGTACCGTTACACCCCTAGCGTAACGTATGATAAAATGACTGAAAAAAGGTTGGGTGTTGGGTGTTGGGTGTCCATTTGTGTCCTGATATTTCACAAAAACATGCCCACACACACACACACACACACACACACACACACACACACACACAGAGAGAGAGAGAGAGAGAGAGAGAGAGAGAGAGAGAAACAAGTTTTTTTTTTATCCTGCTTCAAAACTAACACAATGCTGCCATCTTGTGTTCATTGAGGGAAGGGCAGCACACACGGGCACAATACATTATACAAAGAAATATTTATAAAATATATATATATTCATCTGAAAAATAGTACAGTCATTTTAAATTAATCTAAGTTCAATTACCAAACATACAATCTTAATTTAATTTAAATCAAAATATTATTTTACAAGATATGAGACAATTACTGTTCCCCTTTTTTTGTCCTTATTTAATCCCTCGCCATGGCAACACCGTTTGAGATATCCAATATTCGTTCGCATTTAAGCATCTTCCGTATCTTTGTTTCATGTTGACCGAGTTTGGTGGAGATTGAATAAATCGCCTACGAGGACAACGTAAAAACTCAGACCCTGAATTACATAAATATTCACCTTCAAACCAAAATATCTGACTTCCTGTTGGTCGGAGCTAATGACTGTAAATTAGAAAGTTGTCCGGCTCGAAGAGAACAATATATGTACCGAGTTTGGTGACTCAAGATAAAACTAACCCCCCCACTTTTGTCAAAAGGTGGCGCTAGAGAGCCCCTCATCCCCGCCCGTTTCTGAGGCTTTGTCCATGTGTACTGACTGACATCTCTGATGTGTGTGTTGAGTTTCAAGCAGTTTCAAGCAATTTCAAGCATGTTAAGAGCCTCAGAACAACACTGCTACCTTTTAGTGAGGGGAGGGCAGACAGAGAATAAATATTCAGAAGAAATATATTAAATAAAATAAATATATTGATCTGAAAAATAGTATGATTATTTTAAAGCTATTTGGTTACATTTTAATAAAACATTGTTTTAGTATGTTTTTAAACACACACACATACACGTTGTAATACCAGTGTAATACCCATGTCATTATACAAATTTGTGTCCTCATAAATCACAAACAAGAGAGAGAGAGAGAGAGAGAGAGAGAGAGAGAGAAACAAGGTTTTTTTTATCCTGCTTCAAAACTAAGACAATGCTGCCATCTTGTGTTCATTGAGGGAAGGGCAGCACACATTCCCCTTTTTTGTCCTTATTTAATCCCTCGGCATGGCAACACCGTTTGAGATATCCAAAATCCGTTCGCATTTTAGCATCTTCCGTATCTTTGTTTCATGTTGACCGAGTTTGGTGGAGATTGAATAAATCACCTACGAGGAGAACGTAAAAACTCAGAGCCTGAATTATACCAATATTCACGTTGAAACCAAAATATCTGACTTCCTGTTGGTCGGAGCTAATGACTGTAAATTAGAAAGTTGACTGACTGACATCTCTGATGTGTGTGTTGAGTTTCAAGCAGTTTCAAGCAATTTCAAGCATGCTAAGAGCCTCAGAACAACACTGCTACCTTTTAGTGAGGGGAGGGCAGACAGAGAATAAATATTCAGAAGAAATATATTAAATAAAATAAATATATTGATCTGAAAAATAGTATGATTATTTTAAAGCTATTTGGTTACATTTTAATAAAACATTGTTTTAGTATGTTTTTAAACACACACACATACACGTTGTAATACCAGTGTAATACCCATGTCATTATACAAATTTGTGTCCTCATAAATCACAAACAAGAGAGAGAGAGAGAGAGAGAGAGAGAGAAACAAGTTTTTTTTTTATCCTGCTTCAAAACTAATACAATGCTGCCATCTTGTGTTCATTGAGAGCAGCAGACACAGAGAATTTCTGTTCCCCTTTTTTGTCCTTATTTAATCCCTTGCCATGGAAACACCGTTTGAGATATCCAATATCCGTTCACATTTTAGCATCTTCAGTATCTTTGTTTCATGTTGACCGAGTTTGGTGGAGATTGAATAAATCGCCTACGAGGAGAACGTAAAAACTCAGACCCCGATTTAACCAAAAATTTACCTTCAAACCAAAATATCTGACTTCCTGTTGGTCGGAGCTAATGACTGTAAATTAGAAAGTTGTCCGGCTCGATGAGGTCAATATATACACTGAGTTTGGTGATTGTAGATGAAACGAAGCCCTTCACTTTTGTCAAAAGGTGGCGCTAGAGAGCCCCTCATCCCCGCCCGTTTCTGAGGCTTTGCCCATGTGTACTGACTGACATCTCTGATGTGTGTGTTGAGTTTCAAGCAGTTTCAAGCAATTTCAAGCATGCTAAGAGCCTCAGAACAGCCAAAAGATTATTAAACTTTGACACGTTGCCATGGCAACAGTATTTGAAATTTCAGGAATCCATTTCATACGTCTCTATCTGTCATGTTTTCACATTATACTGATGAAGTTTGAAATAAATCTGGTGAAAATAAGATGGTGATTCAAAGCATTTTTGAAAGTGACACACTTCCTGCTGCCAGTTGGTGGCGCTATAACTTTGACTCACAAAAGTCATATCCATGTGATCGGCTTCTTACAACAAACACACAGCTGAAGTTTCATCCAAACCAGTCAATGTTTGCACAAGTTATAACACACTTCCTGTTTCCCTTTTCTCGCCATAAATTCGTTGCATCGCCACGGCCAGACTTTTCGAGATATCAAAAATCCGCTCGCAATTTAGCATCCTGGATATGTTCTCTTCATGCTGACCGAGTTTGGCAATGATCGAAACAATGGCCTCGGAGGAGTATATTAAATTCCAGAGCATGCGTTTTCCGAACAACCCATAATAGCTCACTTCCTGTTGGGCTGACACATAACTATGAGCACGAAAGTTGTTCGGCCCGATGAGATCTAAATGTGTACCAAGTTTCATACATGTACGTGCAAGTGTGTTTGATATATGGACCAAGTTTTCAGACCCCACTTAAGGGGGCGCTGTCGAGCCCCCCTGCCACGCCCGGGTACCAGCTTCAGCCCGGCTCTGATGGCCGCGCATTCCGACGCCTGTGCAAAGTTTCAAGAGTTTTCGAGCATGTTAAGTGCCCCAAAAGTACCCGAGAAGTCGAAAAAAAAAAAAAAAAAAAAAAAAAAAAAAAAAGAATTAAAGCTGCGAGCAGCGATGACGGGCCCAAGCCGGTGGCATCGCCACGCCGGTGGCATCAGCATAACTGTGCACGGCAGGCAATATGTATTTAAACAGGGTAATTTCTTTAAATTGCTCGAATATGTCACATTTACCGCAGCAGCTGGTGCCACTATCACCACAAGCCACACCCATGATGTCATTTAAATGTAGATGATTTTTAATGTCATGGGATGAAATAGATCTCTTTCAAATATGTGAAAAGTTATCTTTTCCTGCTCAAAATGTTATAAGTCCAGAAGGCCAGTATTTAATTCAAGGTATTTGTATAGTTCTTTTTTTACTTATTCACAAGTGATAGTTATTTGTGATAGTCTATGATATGAAAGGGGTAAATTATCATCATCAAGAGAGAAAGGCACACACACACAAACTCACAGGGTGAGAGAGAGACCCCACACACACACACACCCAGTGTGAGCCTGAGAGTGAGGGGGGAGGGGAAGGACTGAGAGAGAGGCAATCTGCACATTGAACAAGATTCACAAGATTTTAACAACAAAAAGAAATAAAATCTAAATGGTGGGAGAAAGTTTTTTTTTACTTCAATCTCTGAAAACATTATTTTGAATATATTTGAAATCACAGATGTTGGGTGATGAGAATTGTAACTCAAATATAATTTAGAAAACTAGTCCTGTCTGAATAGTGATATGTCAGTGAGATCAGCTCGGGTGCGCACACCGTCTATGGGTGATGTCACGTATTTTGCGAAATGCGCAGTTAGGTGATGTGTCGCCCTCCACACGTTGCGAAACAGACTCCGAAATGGGGAAATGTAAATTTGCGGACTCCTGGTTGGAGTAGGATGAGTTTAAACAATGACCGCAGGGTTTTTCTATGGTTTTTCCTGCATAGCGGCCGCCTCCGTCACATTTCGTGCCACCTCCGTCTGTCGACAAAACTCAAGACAGGCAGTCACTTGCTCAGATTAGGCATGTCGTGGTAATTAAATAATCATCAGAAATATATATTGTCACATGATCTTTCAGCAATCATTATTAGTATTTTATGATTTGCTAGTACAAAGTCATCTAAAGCCATTCCATAGCTGAATGTCTTTCCTCCGCTGTAGCTGTCCATCATTCTCCGTTCAGCATTCAAACTGCGCGTCGTGTTTGGTTACAGTCAGTCAGCTGCTCGGTGAAGCTCACTCCAAGATGATATATTCCCGTTATAATACTTGATATGCAGATAAAATAATTTATCTTCCTGGAGTTTATCTAGCGGTTTCTGAACGATGTTGTGGTCCCTACCCGGGTGACAACACAAGGCATCACACGCACAATAACCGGAATTTAAAACTGTGAAGAAACCGACCGATATACATAGTAGACTAGGATTTGTGCGCTCAACGCTCATCGTCTCTTTATGCCGTGAACTTTTTAATGTGCACTCGCGGTGCACTGCGCCCTCTGACTCCATGTTGCTTTAAGCGCATCATTCTGCACCCGGGATGCGCATAAGCGCATTGTGCCACGCTTTCATATATTTTCATAGTTTTGTGCACTTAAAGATGATTAAAAAAAATCTTGTTCTCACGTATCTATCATATATTTGTTGCCCCTTTACAGAGCTGCACATTACGTTTACCATAAACTATAAATCTTGAAATGTTATATTATTTGTGTAGGCCCATATAATTATTTACATTCATATATAAATTAAATATAAATTGTTTTTTTTATAAATGTATTTAATAAGAACACAAAGTAATTTGTACCTTTTCATTAACATTTTTAGATTTTATAAAATTAGTCCAGAGAAGGTCTTAAAAAAGTCTTAAAAAGGTATTAAAATTTACTTCAGGATTCCTGCATATACCCTGCATATGCATCATACGTGATCTTGGCAAACACAGCACATGACATTTTTATTTAAAATTAGAAAGATTTAAATTAGTTAAATTAGATTAGTTAAATCAGAAAGTTGTCCGGCTCGAAGAGAACAATATATGTACGGGGACACATGAAATGTCTACAAATGTATGTCCTCAGAAATCACAGAAGCACACACACACACACACACACACACACACACACACACACACACACACACACACACACACAGAGAGAGAGAGAGAGAGAGAGAGAGAGAGAGAGAGAGAGAGAAACAAGGTTTTTTTTTATCCTGCTTCAAAACTAAGACAATGCTGCCATCGTGTGTTCATTGAGGGAAGGGCAGCACACATTCCCCTTTTTTGTCCTTATTTAATCCCTCGGCATGGCAACACCGTTTGAGATATCCAAAATCTGTTCACATTTTAGCATCTTCCGTATCTTTGTTTCATGTTGACCGAGTTTGGTGGAGATTGAATAAATCGCCTACGAGGAGAACGTAAAAACTCAGACCCTGAATTATACCAATATTCACGTTCAAACCAAAATATCTGACTTCCTGTTGGTCGGAGGTAATGACTGTAAATTAGAAAGTTGTCCGGCTCGATGAGGTCAATATATATACTGAGTTTGGTGATTGTAGATGAAACGAAGCCCTTCACTTTTGTCAAAAGGTGGCGCTATAGAGCCCCTCATCCCCACCCGTTTCTGAGGCTTTGCCCATGTGTACTGACTAACATCTCTGATGTGTGTGTTAAGTTTCATGCAATTTCAAGCATGCTAAGAGTCTCAAAAACAGCCAAAGACATTATTAAACTTTGACACGTTGCCATGGCAACAGTATTGGAAATTTCAGAAATCCATTCATATGTCTATATCTGCCATGTTTTCACATTATACTGATGAAGTTTGAAGTCAATCGGGTCAAAATAAGACCGTGATTTAAAGCATTTTTTAAAAAAAGTGACACACTTCCTGCTGCCAGTTGGTGGCGCTATAACTTTGACTCACAAAAGTCATATCCTTGCGATCGGCTTCCTACAAAAAACACACAGCTGAAGTTTCATCCAAATCAGTCAATGTTTGCACAAGTTATAACACACTTCCTGTTTCCCTTTTCTCGCCATAAATTCGTTGCTTCGCCACGGCCAAACCGATTGAGATATCAAAAATCCGCTCGCAATTTAGCATCCTGGATATGTTCTCTTCATGCTGACCGAGTTTGGCAATGATCGAAACAATTGCCTCGGAGGAGTATATTAAATTCCAGAGCATGCGTTTTCCAAACAACCCAAAATAGCTCACTTCCTGTTGGGCGAAGTTTATGACTATGAGTGCGGAAGTTGTTCGCCCCGATGAGATCTATATGTGTACCGAGTTTCATACATATACGTGCAAGTGTGTTTGATATATAGACCAAATTTTAATAGGGGGCGCTGTTGAGCCCCCCTGCCACGCCCGGGTATCAGCTTCAGCCCGGCTCTGATGGCCGCAGATTCCGATGTATCTGCAAAGTTTCAAGAGTTTTCGAGCATGGTAAGGGCCCCAAAAGTGCCCGAATAGTCGATAAGAAAAATAATAATAAGAATCCTAAGGAAAACAATAGGGCTCTGCGCCCTTTCAGGCTTGAGCCCTAATAATCTGAGGAAGAACAATAGGGCTCTGCGCCCTTTCAGGGCTTGGGCCCTAATAATCTGAGGAAGAACAATAGGGCTCTGCGCCCTTTGGGCTTGGGCCCTAATTAAAGCTGCGAGCAGCGATGACGGGCCCAAGCCGGTGGCACCGCCACCCCGGTGGCATCAGCTTAACTGTGCATGGCAGGCAATATGCATTTAAACAGGATAATTTTTTTTAATCGCTCGAATGTGTCACATTTACCGCAGCAGCTGATGCCACTATCACCACAAGCCACACCCATGATGTCATTTAAATGTAGATGATTTTTTATGTCATAGGATGAAATAGATCACTTTCAAATATGTAAAATTTATTTATTTACAAATAAATGTAAAATAACTATATCAAAGTAATCTGAATACACCACATTTATGCCTACAAATGTATGAGTTAAACTTTACACCATCAGAATGCTGTTGTATGCTGCAGGCAACGGATATCTAGCCATCCCCCTCCACACACAGAGAGAGAGAGAGAGAGAGAGAGAGAGAGAGAGAGAGAGAGAGAGAGAGAGAGAGAGAGAGAGAGAGAGAGAGAGAGAGAGAGAGAGAGAGAGAGAGGACAGACAGACAAGGTTTTTTTTATTATCCTGCTTCAAAACTAACACAATGCAGCCATTTTCTGTTCATTGAGGGGAGGACATACAGAGAGTGGTATATAGATTAATTATTTTAAATAAATAAATATATTGATCTGAAAAATAGTATATTCATTTTAAATTCATCCAGGTTCAAGAGGTAAATTAACATCATCAAGAGAGAAAGTCTCTCACACACACACACACACACACACACACACACACACACACACAGTGAGAAAGTGAGAGTGAGGGGGGGGGGGGAGGAAAGGCAGAGGACATTGCATAGACTTAATGGTTTTTATACTGTACAAACTGAACATTCTATCCCCCTACACTACCCCTACTCCTAAACCTACCATCACAGAAAACATTCTGCATTTTTACATTTTGAATAAAACATTATTTAGTATGTTTTTAAAGCTAGACAGTGAATTAAAGCATTTTTGAAAGTGACACACTTCCTGCTGCCAGTTGGTGTCCACACACACACACACACACACACACACACACGTTGGGTTTTCATGTTTTATGGGGACCTTCCATAGGCGTAATGGTTTTAATACCGTACATACCGTATATTCTATCCCCCTTCACTGCCCCTGCCCCTAAACCTACCCATCACACACACACACACACACACACACACACTGCCCCTGCCCCTAAACCTACCCATCAAGGGAGACATTCTGCATTTTTACATTTTCAAAAAACATCACTTAGTCTGATTTATAAGATGTTTTCCTCATGGGGACCTAAAAATGTCCCCACAAGGATGAGGATTTCGGATATTGCCATCTTTGTGGGGACATTTTGTCCCCATAACGTAGGTGTTACCCATGAAATGATAACATTAATTTGGAAAGTTTTTTTTTTTTTTTACTTTTATTCCTCTTGTGCAGAACTCACACAGTACACATTTGGTCGTTGTTATTGTAGTTTACTTTAGTTGAGTATTTGTGCACATGTGTGTGCGTGTGTGGTCAAACTGCAAACACAAAACAATTCACAATTATTATCTAGTAATGTTCACATCACCAAATACGTTTCTAAAACATTGTAACATCAGCTTTGTGTACTAAGCATTAAACTTTGTTTAACTAAATGCAACATATTTTACAGGCAATACAAACTGTAAATGTCTAAAACAAAACAAATATATAACATTAGACGTTTAGGCGCTAATCGCAAATATCGATCTTCATAGTGATACACAAACCATCACAACACTTAAACAACATAACACTACTCACCACGCTGGGAATATAATGTTAGATAATAGTTTTAGCTGGAATTGTTAAATGTTCAAATCTTCATTTGAGATCAACATGGCTTTCTCACTCAGTTCTCTAAGTTCAGTTTGTTTTTCCCTGCACTTCTTCCTGCACGATCACATCACTTGCGCTCACCGGAACAACGTCCTTAAAGGGGCAGCACCCAACATCAGGGACCCCCCCCCCCCCACACACACACACACACACACACACACACACACACACACACACACACACACACACACACACAGACAAATCCCTGAAGAGATGGAATGTTTTTTTTTTTTTCCTGTTTCAAAACTAACACAATGCTGCCATCTTGTGTTCATTGAGGGGAGGGCACACACAGGCACAATACATTATACAAATAAATATTTATAAAATATATATATATTCATCTGAAAAATAGTATAGTCTTTTAAAATTAATCTAAGTTCAATTGCCAAACATACAATCTTAATTTAATTGAAATCAAAATATGATTTTACAAGATATGAGAGAATTTCTGTTCCCCTTTTTTGTCCTTATTTAATCCCTCGGCATGGCAACACCGTTTGAGATATCCAAAATCCGTTCGCATTTTAGCATCTTCAGTATCTTTGTTTCATGTTGACCGAGTTTGGTGGATATTGAATAAATCGCCTACGAGGAGAACGTAAAAACTCAGACCCTGAATTACACAAATATTCATCTTCAAACCAAAATATCTGACTACCTGTTGGTCGGAGCTAATGACTGTAAATTCGAAAGTTGTCCGGCTCGAAGAGAACAATATATGTACCGAGTTTGGTGACTGAAGATAAAACTAACCCCCCCACTTTTGTCAAAAGGTGGCGCTAGAGA